>NC_049987.1:21128447-21167663 GCF_000003815.2 Branchiostoma floridae | reverse complement strand
GAAGAAGGACAAGGAGCATCCAGGAAGAGGAGCAGAAGTCAGGGGAGTCCAAGGGACGGGTGGATTGGGCTAGGGTATTCCGACAGGGGGGACCTGTAGCTAGGGCGGCCCCAGGGAAGGTAGAGGGAGGTAGTGTGGGGAAGGGACCTTCCCAGCCCAGGGGAGTACCCGTAGTTAGATCGGCCCCAGGGAAGGTAGTGGGGGGTAGCGTGGGGAAGGGACCTTCCCAGCCCAGGGGAGTACCCGTAGTTAGATCGGCCCCAGGGAAGGTAGAGGGGGGTAGCGTGGGGAAGGGACCTTCCCAGCCCAGGGGAGTAGCTGTAGCTAGGGTGGCCCGAGGGAAGGTAGAGGGGGGTAGCATGGGGAAGGGACCTTCCCAGCCCAGGGGAGTACCCGTAGTTAGATCGGCCCCAGGGAAGGTAGTGGGGGGTAGCGTGGGGAAGGGACCTTCCCAGCCCAGGGGAGTACCCGTAGTTAGATTGGCCCCAGGGAAGGTAGTGGGGGGTAGCGTGGGGAAGGGACCTTCCCAGCCCAGGGGAGTACCCGTAGTTAGATCGGCCCCAGGGAAGGTAGAGGGGGGTAGCGTGGGGAAGGGACCTTCCCAGCCCAGGGGAGTAGCTGTAGCTAGGGTGGCCCGAGGGAAGGTAGAGGGGGGTAGCGTGGGGAAGGGACCTTCCCAGCCCAGGGGAGTAGCTGTAGCTAGGGCGGCCCGAGGGAAGGTAGAGGGGGGTAGCATGGGGAAGGGACCTTCCCAGCCCAGGGGAGTAGCTGTAGCTAGGGCGGCCCCAGGGAAGGTAAAGGGGGGTAGTGCAGGGAAGGGTCCTTCCTGGCCTAGGGGGGGACCTGTTCCTAAGCCTAGGGTTACCCCAGGGAAGGTAGAGGGGGGTAGTACAGGGAAGGGTCCTTCCCGGCCAAGGAGCACACGTACATTAACTAAGAGTGAGTGGAAGAATATGATGAATAAAAGGCTTAGTCAGTTTAAAGAAGCACAAGATAAAGGTGAGGTTGTGTGTGGTATTGGTTAGAAGGGGAAGATGTGCAGTATGTAATATGTCCTACAGGGTGGAGTAGTTGTAAGTTGGTCAGTACCCACCTGGCCTAGAGGTTAGAATGTTGTATAGTGGGCCCCTTCGTCCCTCAGGGTGGGGGGAAAAGGTTAACCAGTAGGTACTAGTACCTGTAAGAGTAGTGAGGAGGGGGTAGGAGATGATATGAATGTTAGTGATAGTGTAACCTGTAAGAGTAGTGAGCAGGTAGGAGATGTTAGTGATAGTGTAACATGTAAGAGTAGTGAGCAGGTAGAAGATGTTAGTGATAGTGTAACATGTAAGAGTAGTGAGCAGGTAGGAGATGTTAGTGATAGTGTAACCTGTAAGAGTAGTGAGCAGGTAGGAGATGTTAGTGATAGTGTAACCTGTAAGAGTAGTAAGCAGGAAGGAGGAGATGTGGGTAATATGGTAACCTGTGATTCTAGTAAGGAGGGGGGAGAAGATATCAGTGTTAGTGATTCCTGTAAAACCGTAGTTGCCCTTGGCCTCTTTTCTTTCTTTGTCATTTTCAAAGGTAAGTTATTTACTCTATGGTCAACTAGCAAATGTGTTAAGGTGTGCAAGTTGAAGAAATTGATAAGTAATTTATGTGAATGCAATGTTATGTGTAGAAACCTTAGTATGGGGGGTGATATTCTTTTTGATGAAAATAAGGTTGTAGAAGTACATGATAGGACTGTTACAGTGACCCTTTTTGGTTGTGGGGGAGGTAAAACAATTAATTTTCATCCAGGCCGGCCATGTTTCTCAGCATGCGCCCATTGTAAAAAGCCATCTACATTTGAGGAGTATAGGCATCCACAGGGATGGAATGATACACTTAGAAATTGGGTAATTGATAATACAGGACTTTCCAGTACAGACTGTGTATGTCGTTCTTGCGAGCGTAAATTTCGACGATTACAGGCCCAACCTGATTCCGTTTCTAGTTCTTTAACTGATAACTCACAAAAACTCTCTCAAGCAGTGCTAGAAAAAAATTGTTTTATGTCTGAGTTTGGTTTATGCCAAAATTTGTCTAACCATGAAAGACAAAATGTTTCAGTTGATGACATGATGTCATATATTTCCTCCATTTCAGACTTAGCGGCAGGTTGTAACACTTTGCCAAATTCTATTTCACTGTGCACATTTCATTATTTCCAGTTTTACCGATTTTGTGATGAAGATAAATGCACGCATTGTTGTAAGGTAATTAGGTCCCATAAAAGGAAACGTTTCTGTCCTTCATTAAATATCCCACAATCAGCTTTAAAATTAGCTGACTCAACTTTGTCAGAAGGTTCCCTTTTATGTAACAATTGTTATCAATGTTTATATAGATCTGGTAATCTTGTTAAGGAAGAAGAAACTCTGGAGAAACGTTTAGAAATGTTGAAAACTTTGGATGTAAAGTGTAGCCTAGAAAACATACCAGAATTAGCTTTGCACCAGGTTTCTTGTAAGGTAGGTGAAATGTTTCTAGAGAACAAATCTTTACTTCTTGTGGATGCATATGATTTGTTTGTAGAAACTATCCAAATGCTTCTTAGTGAATTCCAAAATAAAGAACAGTGTGATGAAGTTGATGCATTCTCTTTCACATCAAAGTGGTTACTTGTTGGACTATTAAGTGATCTTGGAAACTTTATTTTAATTCACAAAAGTTCAAGTGAATCAAACAAATTCAGTTTATTGTTATATAGTAAAGACTGTGATTTGATTGAATCCCTCCATTTGGCATTATATGCAGCAAGATTGAATACTTCTAAGCGTGATCTTGAGTTGAAGTCTATTCAGTCCAATGTTGCTTCTATGTTCACAGATGTTAACAAAGACGTACTTAATTCTAGCCTTTTGTCTTCTTTGATGTACATGAATAGTTTAATCCATCAAGAATCTTCCAAATTCATTGATAAGTTTGTTCAGTGTCCAACATCCCTCCATGAAATTGACATGTTGCAAATTTCTAAAGAAATAAATCCGGTTGTGTGGAACTTTATTGTTGTACTTACTATGCATAAATCTGAAATACCAAGTTCTGATTTTGAAACCTTTGACATGAATGAACATTATTTGGCATTTCTTAAGGATAATTCTAGCCATAGCTCTTCTAAGTTTTTAAGACGACTGTTTGCTACTTTCCTTATCTTATTTATTGTCTCTGACGGTCAGTGTAGTTATCCTTTTCACATGATTAATTCAGAATTAATTCATTCTTATAGCCAGTCTACTGATCTTATGCAATTGTTAAATCGCCTTGGTGTATGTTGTTCTAATGATTCTCATAGAAGATTTATTTCTGGAATGTTAGATAAATTGAAATTAGAAGATAATCATTATAATTTAACAGAAGGTTCTTTTACTGTAGCTTCTATAGACAACATCAATAGTGGTAGTCCCCATGCAGCTGTGACAGGTAGTCCCCGAGGGTGGAACGGCACATCTATTCAAGCCGTCCAACCCAAACCTAAATCTCTTCTTATTCCCAAGCCAAATTCATCTGTACATAGTAGTGAAGATATCTCTGTAGGTATAGGTAATGTTACTGAAACTGATGAGCCAGTATCAAAGAAAATCAAATTAGTTTCAAAGTTTAGGCAAAGAAAAAGGTCACCAAAGGAAATTGATCATAGTACTTTATCTCTTACACCCCCATCTTGTGTTCAGTCTATAGTCCCTTCCACTCCAATATCCCTGACCTTCGAACAGTTTGGAATATCTGAAGAAGAAATGAAAGAGTCTCATAAATTTAATTCTGAAGTATTACTTTATCAATTTGAAAGATGTATATCAGATTTGACAGAATCTTCTTATAAATTACCCAGTTTGAAATGTAAACTATTTTTAGAAAGGGACCCTGTCACAGAAAAGTCTAATATTGCATATTTATCTATAATGAATGAAAATGCTGACTGTAAAGAGACAATGTTAAAGGCCCTTAACTTCCTTCACACTTCATTTAATGTTGGCGTTGATGTTGAATATTTAGTTGTTGTTGGGGATGCAAAAACTTATGACCACCTTCTCAAATTAAAACAGGAGTATGGCCCCGCTTTAAGTTGGTTAATTATTTTTCCGGGTGATTGGCATACATTAAAAAATTACCAGAATGCATTAATGAAAGTTTATTGGAGGGAGGGTTGAAACAGATCGCTTCGGGTAGAATAAAAGGACAGACATTACTTTCAGTTGGTTTATGTAAACATTTTAAGCGCACTCATAAATTTTTGCTTCAAGTATGGGAGGCCTTATACAGATGTGAAATTGAAGCTTTTCTAGAGTATAGAAGGAATAGTACTGACACTACTGATCAATGTTCATCAAGTTGTTCTTTTTCAGCCCAGACTATTGTTGATAAGGTAAGGGTATTTCTAGACTCAGTAACACACTTTAGTGACCCAGGTTTTGATAGAGACAACTTTGTAAGAAGACAGGAATTATTGAAAATGGAATTAGAAGGTATAGAAGATGACTTCAAGGAGTTTTGTTCCAGAGCATGTGCCCGGGATGAAGTATTTTTGTTTTGGCACAGATTTGTTCATGATGACTTTATGGCATATATTTCTCTTTTCATAGCAATTAGATCAGGTAATTGGAATTTGCGTTTGTATTCATACAAAATGATGGCACCCCTTTTCCATGCCTTTGACCATGTAATATATTCTAGAATCATTCCCTTGCATCTTTGTGATATATTGTCTTGTCCTGACCATATTCTCAGATATTTCCAAGAGGGGGGATTTGTTACCAGTATTAATTCTGTTAATTATTCAAATGTAGCACTAGATGAGAGTCATGAAATGTTGATAAATCGGGACACAAAAGAAGTTATTACAGGCCCTAACAAATTTGTAATTGAAGATCTTGTTTTATATTTACCATATCGAGCTAAATTGATTAAACAAGTTAAACAACAAATTCTTGTCAAAGCAAATTGTAGAACTCAAAATGATCTTAGTCCTGCTATTATTGAACAGGAAAGGCTAAATATTGTTTATTATGCAAAAAAAGTTGTAGATGCCCACATTTTTTCTACCCCTGTACATGATAGATGTCTGTCCCAACCATTAACAGGAGCTTCTATTTCAGATATTCAAAGAGAGGACTTGCTTAAGTTTAGGGAAATAGGTAAGGCATCATTAGACACATTCATTAGGTTCAGGATACTTAACAACCCAAGTAATAAAGCACCCCAAAGACGGAAGTCTTTAAGAACTTTTTCTCAAATTAAAATGACAAAGTCAAGGGTTTCAAAAAGTGAAAAAGACAAAAAGTTAGTTTTAGAATGTTATCGTAGAGCTGTTTCCTGGTCCCAAAATCAAAATAAGCCCCTATCTGAAATTGCCCATCTGTTAGATTTGCCCCAGCTAGGTCAGTTTCTGGAGCTGCCTCGTGCTTTATGTAATGCTGATGGAGTCCCTCACAAGGGGGCTAAATCAGCAACCACTTCTTTTTTCCAATCTAGATATAATACTGCTTTTACCAAAATGTACCCAGTTGGCTTTTCCCCCCAGTGCTCTGTTTTAGAAGGCATGTTTTTGATTAATACATCTCCATTAGGTCAGCATAGAACTTTTCTTGAGTATTCACATTTTCTGTTTGTAAAATGGGTTTTGCCTTTTCTTCAGTCAGGTTGTTATGAAGTCCATATTGTTTTTGATGACCCCCACCGAAATGGCCCTAGTGCTAAAGATGTTGAAAGAAATAGAAGAGATTCTGTTTTGGAAAATGACAATTTAACACTCATTGATTCAATTTCTGATGATACATGCACCCCAAAAGACTGGAGAAAATTCATTTCCTTGCGCCCAAACAAGCGTTTGTTATGTTCTTACTTATGTACTTCTTTACTTACAATTTGTACACCTTATTTGAGGCAGCAACAGAAAGTGTTCACAGCTGGGGCATTTACTGATGATAAGAGAGATATGTGTTTTGTTTCTTCAGTAGATGGCATCTCTCCATATCCAGACTGTAGGTCCAATCACGAGGAAAGTGACACTCGTGTTTGGCTGCATGCTGCTTCAAGCAGTTACAAAAACATATTGATTTATTCACCTGATACGGACACGTATCATGTGGGCCTTCCTTTTGTGGGGGATACAGGTAAAAGAATTGTCATTTTACAAAAAGCTGAACCTGGAAATTGGCAATGTCTGGATGTGAATGAGTTGCTATCTTGTTTTGACAAGGACCCTGATCTTTCCTCCCTTTCTAGAAATCTACTACCCCATATAATTCAGTCACTGTTTATCTGTACAGGTTGTGATTATGTTTCCTTTTTTGTTGGCCTTGGTAAGGTATCATTTATGAAAACTTTCTTTCAGTTTTCAGAATTCATTTCTGGTGGAAACTCTGTCCAAACTAGTGGTTCTCTTTCTTGTGCAGATAAAGATACAGGGTTCTTGGCTTTTGTTCGTTTAGTTGGTAGTGTTTACTTTCAAAAACACCGTACAGCTTTTCTTAAGTACTCATCTCCAGCCCAACTTTTCAGAGAAACGAGGGGGGATAATATTTCAAAGATTCATGAAAACTGGTTACAAGTTATTAGGGGTGCCATCTTTGAAAGAATAGAGTTTGAAGATAATAGTTTACCTTCCTTTCAGTCCCTTTGGTTCCATTGGTTACGTTCTTGTTGGGTTTACCTTACTTGGGCTCAGGCTTTAGAGCAGGACTTTTCTTCTGTATTATTAGATAGGTATGGCTGGGAAATAGATAATCACGGTAATTTAATGATTACATGGGATTCTAAAGAAAATATTGAAAAGGTGCAGAAGACTGTGGAGTTTTTAACCAGGGGGTGTAAATGTAAAAGTGGGTGCTCTAGTAAAAGATGTAAGTGTCTCAAGAAAGGTCAAGCATGTGGTCCGGGATGTAGGTGTTTAGATTGTTCTAATTCTATTTGTTGTGAGCAAAATCAGGTAGGTCAGGACAATGCAGAAGCAGATTCAGATACAAGTAGCACTAGTGATGATCAAGACTATGTAAATTTTATAGATGACTTTTATTGTGGTAGTCTGTCTTTATTAGATAATATTTCTGATTCAGAATTTTCTGAGGTAGAGTAATAATGAGTGAAATAGGACTGTCTATAGTTTACAGGCATAGGTGAGTGGAAGCTGGTCTTTTCTGTACTCCTTCACCCCCTTTCTCTCCCTCTCTCCTTTTTTCCAAAGAACCCCTTCCTGCTAGGTTTAGACATCTGCCCCCCGTAGGTAGGTTAGAGGCGCCCTACCCCTGTAAAGGTCGTACTTAACGACGTCAACATGGGGTACATCACACAGATCCCCGAGTTGACGGGAAAGGCGTAACCCCGCACTTTGGTACGGGTGCAGGTTGGAGGTTCTGACTTTTATTTCCTTACTCCAGCTCTTCCTCACCTATGGGTTAGATTTTGAGTTTCCGTCTGTACCTTCTGGGTTTTTGCTTAACTTATAATCTTAGATGTTATATCATAAATTTATTATTCTGAATAACTCATATATAATGCATATATGATATGATATAACCTTGAAATTAGTCTATAATATATGTAATATAATATAATATAAAAATGTAATATATGAATCTAACATGAATATAAATTAGTCTTGATATGGTATAGCATAGATAAAGATGCTAAAAGTAAAATAGATAGTGGGTGAGTGTGAGTATAAAATATCTGACTGAGTGTGTGATATGGGTAATCAATGAACGGTAAGTACCAATATGACATATGGATATTAACATGTTTTTGTTTTTGCATTAGGTGGAGTTCTACCCCAGAACAGCTGAGGATGTGCCTCTAGCAGCGAAGAGTGTTTTCAACTTTCCTTTCTTTGATTGACATTGTAGTATTGCATATAAGTAATTAGTCCATCAATCATTAGCTGGCACCATTTCCTAATGAGTAAACTGATTCAGATATAGCAACCTAAGACTCTTAAAGAATTTTCATAACATACTGTGAAATTGTGTTTCCTACAGGTGATGTTCTGCTATGGACCTGAAGAGGGTGACTACTGTGTTAGTTAGTCAGATCATTTGGCATGATTGGAATTATATCATTCTGGCAAAAAACGTCAGATGTTTGGCGGCAAATTCCTGATATACAGTTACACTACAAGACTTGTTTCCAATTTGGCATTGATGTTTAGACATGACATGCATTGTTTTTCAATTTCATGCAATAAAGTTTGGCTTATATTTAACATATATATGACTCTTTGTATATTTTGTATTCTACAGTAGCAAGGAATGTCAATCATAGACTTTAATATAGTCTGAGTCTGGGGTATAGCGGAAAAGAAAAAAAAGTTGACACTTTTGGGTATATGTAACTTAGGTACATGATGATTGAACATGTCAAACCAATATGAACATCACACCTTGTATGAGTATGAAATGTTGCTAGTTAAGTATAGGGTAATCCTGGTGAGGTTTGAAATCGGGAATCGCAATCGCAGGACGACCTCTTTCAGTTTTGATAAGATCGATATCAGTCCAAAGTGAAAAACCTTGATACTTCTTGCTATTATCATAAATGCGTTGAGAAAAATAAAAAAGTGTAGAAGAGTGCGTAGATAGAGGTAAGTGTATGAAGTTGGTAATGATACGCTTGACAAAATTAGGATTGAAAACTTTGAAGAATTTTTTTTTAACTGACTTGTAACGTTAGGTCAAACAATAACTACACTAAGTACATATCATATGAACGAACAATAAGAAGACATCTTAAAACTGACAATATTCCCAGTATGATCAGTATAAATAAGCTATGAATTAAAATGGAAGTCACGGACACTTTTCTCTCGAGATTTCGAAAAAAAATCGCGGCCGCAGCTAACCTTCCGTCGACCGAAACCTTTGAGAAATGAGCCAATCCGCGGCACGCGCGCTGCTTACAAGTGGTGCGTTCTGGAATCAAAATTACCGCTCCTAAATGACATGGCCTCGCGCGGATTGGGGGCATTTGCTTTTCGCACTTGAAATGTATAATGAATCATATACCGCCGGAAAGTAGAATTTTTGCTTTTTCATGTACGCTAAATTTCCTGTTGGTTTGAAATCTACACGAGGGTGAAAACAAGAGGGGAATCTACACGAAAATCACCTATTTTCGAGTCGCTATATTTAAGGGATTGCGATGAAACAGCAGTTTAAAAAACTATCGGAGTAAAGAATGAAGCTAAAATATTGTGAATGATGTGTAACTAAGTAGATACGGGGTTATATACTCCAGGAGGAAGCTTTTCTGTAACGCGTGTTGACGCCCGGAGTCATGGAACGGACTACTTTCTCTCGCGGAAGGAAAATAAAACTGCCTCGAACTCTCGACGTGGCTGGGCGGCTGCATTAACTTTAAGATTTACGGAGAGAGGATCTGTCCCGGTTGGATAATTGCTAAATCGTCAAACCCGGTGCGCTCTATTCTGGAACCAAAATTATGTCATGACTTCACGGAATATCGGGGCAAATGCATTACGTCTCAAAAATCTGTGATAAATCTTATACTTTCAGAAACTAGAAGGTTTGCTCTTTCATACGCAGGAGATTTCCTGTTGGTTTGACATCTACAACAGGTTCAAAACAACAGGGGAATTTACACGAAAGTCACCTGATTTGGGGTCGTATTTGTGACTGGAAAACGATACACAATCGGTTCAAAAATCTATATGAGCTAAAAAGGAGGCTAAAATATTGTGAATGACAAGAAATTAAGAAGATACGCAGCTGTATACTCCAGCGACAAGCTTTCTTGTGAGGGGTGTTGACACCCGGAGTCATGGAACGGACTACTTTCTCTCGCGGAAGGAAAAGAAAACTGCATAGAACTCTCGGCATGGCGTGGCAGCTGGAGGTGTATATGGTGTGGTGCCATAACGCCTGGTCATTTGATATAACCACCGAATAAATCCACTGAGTAAGCAGAGCACACACAAACACACGCACATAAATACGAAATGTACCGTAAGTTGGAAAATTTTGTCTTAAAACTAAAAATTGTAACAACAGCAATATAAAACGTTCGAATCCGGTATTCGACATATCGAACGCGGCGCATTCAAAGTGCGTTCGAATGATTCCATGGAAGCCAGTGATATTCTTCTGGCGCATTTCGCATTGATCGTGTGTTTAATATAATTTATTCCTTTGTTTTCCGTATCACCTTCGCCGTCGGGCGATCCTAAAGGTCCCCTCTCACTGGACGTGGGGCACGCTTGCGGCATTGCTGCGTTCGAAAACGCAGTTGTACCCCCGCGGAACCTAGAGGTGCCCCCACGAAACCTAGACGTGCCGCAAGCAAACCTAGAAGTGCCGGTTGCAAGCGCGACGTTTTTTGGAAAGTTTAAAAATAACGCAAGTGGCAAGATGCCCCAACAGTGCCCCAACGGTGACGCCACCACGCCCCGAACAGTATCAAGGATATATTTTGCCTATTTTACACCAAGAATCAAAAGTAAACATCCTTTTATCACCGAAAAGCTATTTTAGATGCATTTCTAATAATTTTACAGTGGTTTTCGATCCAGTTACAGCATTGCGAATTCCACAAAACTTACCTTGTATCCGCATTCAGAGTTAACTTAAAATACATCTTTTGATTTAATTAATGGAAAGTAGGTCAGTATTTTACACTTGAAAACCAAAAAATAAGTAACTGGTTTATCGATTAACCTACGGATGTAGAGAAAAAGATTATCGTACAACGTTCAAAAAGAAATTATTTATCTTAGATGATAACGTTTGCTTTTGAGTTTACGTTATAACGTTACAAGCAGTGTAATCATTGCTGGTAGGCTGCCGCCGATAAAATACAAAATTGCAGTCACTAGTAGGACCCATGTGCCATATTTTTCTCACTTTTTACAAATATGATAGACTTAGACATCATCAATAGTCTGGCAAGTCATCCGCCGACAATGAAAATACTCCGCGTCATACAAAAAAAAGTATGAAATATCAAGCATTTTCATTTTGCAAAATTGGTGAATAAACATCAAGGAGCTTGATAAACATATAAACATACATCATTACACATAACGTTACATGGTGCAAAACGTGCACATGGAGTCAAATCTGGTATATGGTTCGTGTCCGTTCATTCGGGTCATTTCCTTTACTGTAAAAGTCTTTCAAGGTTATTTATAGCATATGTATCACATAATTCATTATCATAAGGGAAATCTTTTCATTATAAATCTCATTTTTTGGCATTCTCATCATTTTACAGTGATTTTTCATAAATTGGCAACGCTGCAATTGTCAATAACATGTTCATTTAGTCTAGAAACGCAACAGTGCCGCACGTCAGTGTGAGTGCAAGACAAAATCGGCGAAATTAACACAACAGTGCCGCAGTGAACGGACCCAGCAATGCTGCAAGCGTGCCCCACGTCCAGTGAGAGGGGACCTTAACGGTGGCCGGGCTGATACGAAATACACCGTGCTGTATTCTAGAGGACTTTGTGCATTTTTTTATGATCCTTCTTCCCTTGTTACAGATACATTATACATAGGTACGGCGATTAAGCAAAATGGTTAAAAGGCTAAAAAAATTGCTTTTGCTGCCAGTCACTTCAATACAGCACAATACCTAGTAGACTTCGGGAGAAAGTAATGAAAGGTACACAGTACGTTCCCTTAAAATACTATTCTTATCATTGCACCAAGGCAACAACAAATAAAAGACTGTTGCATGTTATATCCGATAGAAAATATTTATTTCATAAATCATCTTTTGTTGACTTTGTGAAATCACTGACACTTTCCATGTGCTTCTGTTCCCATGAATCTCTGCAGGCCTTCCAACCGTTCTTTGTGTCCCCCACTCTTCCCTACTCTGTGATCAGGGGTGAGGAGGTGCCGCTCAAAGTCTCCATCTTCAACTACATGCAGCAGTGCCAAGTGGTGAGACTGGAGCATTACCTTGTCACACATTAGGATTTTTTTCTGTAAGAAATCCTTAAGAGGTAAACGCCTTTTGCACATAGTCAGCTTTCTGAACCATTCCCAGCTGCCCCTTAGCCATAGTTTTGAATTATTCATCAAAAGATGTTTGTGGAGTTGGTCTACATAAAGTTTTAACACTTTTCAACAGGTTCATGAACAGATCATGAGTAGGGAAATGTCCTTGGCATGGAAGGAGTCTTGACTTATTCTTCCAACTTTGTTTTTAGTTCTCTGTAAAATTTGACCCTTTTTACTGAGGTAGGGGATCGGACACGCGCATATACCAGCTGTTGACAGTTATTTGCTTTTCATTTGTTATCAGTATTGTTTACATTTTGCCTCATTTTGTATTTTACTTAGTTTCGTTATGTTTATGTCTTTGTATACATATGTATAGTGGTGAAGTTAATATAAGTAGCTAACTTGAATGCGCCACCACTACGTCTGTCTCGTCTGTCAATCCGAATAAAAAAAGGAGTCAAGTTGGCAAGGAGTGAAGCTAGGAACCAAGAGGATGTCAGCAGTGGGGATAGGATGATAAAACTCTGATAACCTTGTATATTGAAATCGTAACGTCCTATTGACAAGTTGTTTGAGCTTTCAATCCGTTCTTTCTCTACAGATTGAGCTGACACTGCTGAAGTCGGAGGACTTTGACTTGATTGACAAGGACAGGACGCGTCAGGTGTGTGTGTGTCCTGTGGCATCCAAGACCGAGACTTTCAACATCGTCCCAAACACGCTTGGGAAAATCAAAATCTCGGTGGAGGCTGAGGCTGTGGAGGACGATGGACTGATATGTGGGAATGAACCAGTTGTCAGGCCTACCGAGGGGGTCAGGGATGCCATTGTTAAGGACCTGCTGGTCGAGGTAATGCTTTTTCCGATATCTTTTAACAGGGCTGACACAATATTTGATTTACTACATCAGAGCATCAAGAGCATCTACAATAAAACTCAGCACAGGTCTGCCAGAACATTGCCTTCACATATAAATTTCCAGGCTCACCTTTTTCGTCGGACCAGAAGTTTGTTAGATTGACCAATTCATGTGTCAACAGGGAGAAAAAAAAAATTATTTATTTATTTTCAACAGCCGGAGGGTATTGAGCAGGAGTACACCTACAGCTCATTCTTCTGCCCCAAAGACTTCCCTGATGAAGTGCTAGAAGACATCATCCAGACTGTCCTCCCTGAGAATCTGGTGGAGGGGTCCAACAGGGCCTACGTGTCCGTTATCGGTCAGTACCCAAAATATTCAACTGCCACCATACAACAACTGCAAATAGTGATGTTTACATAGGGGTGCTTTGAACGGTCTGTATGAAGTGCCAGAGGACATTTTGCTTTTGAGGGACTGGGAGGTCAGAGTCTGCATTGACTTTATTTTTTACAAAAATGTATATTTGCAGCATGTTTACATTACATGCATTTTAACGAATAGCCCATGTACTTGTAAGACCCCATGTTCAAAGAACGAAGACAACGTGCGAGGGGGGCATAGTAGTAGTCCACTGTGTTCTACTGATGCAGTGGTGTACACATAATTACGCTTGAATGTCAATCTTTGAATGACCTCAGGTGACCTGATGGGCCCCACCCTATCTGGTCTGGACAAACTTGTTCGTCTGCCGACCGGGTGTGGGGAGCAGAACATGGTTATGTTTGCTCCAAACATCTTCGTGATGCAGTACCTGGACACCACCAACCAGCTGTCCTCTGAAATCAAGGACAAGTCCTTGGAATACATGAAGATTGGTGAGTTTTTAGGCACTCTTATGATCTTAGAAGGGCTCAAATTGTACATACTGTGTGATGATACATAATGCTTGTCAGATGCATGTATAAATCTATTGATGAATATAGTTTAATGCACTAGATAGGGAAATCATGTCTCACAATGTAAACTGCCAGTTAGTATGTGCTAGATGAACTTCATTTATGCCTTCTGTCGGTGTCATGTAAAATTTGTATGTATTTGGTAGATATTAGTTCCCACCAATCTTAACCAACAGAATATGCGATGTGATTCTCTAACAACCTGTCATTTCTGCATCTTTTAGTCATCTAATGAACAAGATGGCTGACAATTTCGTTTCTTACCATTCCATCCTGTCATGTATGCCAAGTGTAAAGAATACTATTTCTATTGTGCATGCACTGTACCTATCTATCGATCTTCTGTATTGTTTTGAAGGTTACCAAAGGGAATTGACCTACAAGCACAAGGACGGGTCGTACAGTGCCTTTGGCGAAAGTGACGACTCTGGCAGTACTTGGTAGGCTATCGCCTATATTACTCCATGCCATGTACTAGATCTTATAGAATCACATCTTGAACAAAATGTAATGCTTTTTCATTTTACACAAATCAGGATTTGTAACTAGTTTTAACGAACTCTACTCACTTTTTTCAGGTTGTCTGCCTTTGTCATCCGTTGCTTTTCCCAAGCCCGTGACTACATCTTCATTGACCAAAAGGAACTGGATCACACCAAGAAGTGGCTTGCATCCAACCAAAAGCCAGATGGTTGTTACCAGTCTGTTGGGAAAGTCCTGAACAAGGCCATGAAGGGAGGTGTCAATGATGATACCACGTTGACTGCCTACATTGCCATCGCCATGCTGGAAAGTGGGGAATCCGTTGAGGTAAGGATCCGCTCATCCACCTCTGGGGAAACTCCGGATACACGGTAATGCTTTCATGGCTGATTGAAATTTCTGTGAATACCTTAATTGAACCAGAGGATGTAACAAAGACTGGTCTAAAGAAAAGTAATATGTTGAAGTAAGTTTCATCAATTTTGTAAATAAAGCATGATATACTGTAAATGCATTTAAGTTCGCGGGGATTTAATTTCGCGGTAGCGGGAAAAAGGACTTTTCGCGGTGGATTTAAGTTCACGGTAACACCATAGACTGCAGTCTAATACCATGGTAGAAAAATGTTCGCGGTGGTTTTAAGTTCGCGGTGTTCAAAGTGGTCACCGCGAAAACCGCGAACATTAATCCACCGCGAACATTTCTGCATTTACAGTATGATAGACGTTGGAACAAATGTATAATTCGCTGCAAGACTCAGTCATGTAGAATGTTGACTGCACTGACTTATTTTTGCTCTACCTTTGCAGTCAGAGCTTGTTGGAAATGCCCTGGAGTGCCTCCTGACTAGTGAAAGCAATCTGACCAGCACATATGGCATCGCCCTGATGTCTTATGCCCTGACTCTTGCCAAGCATTCACAAAGAGATACGTTCATGGAAAAGTTGGAAAACCTGGCCATTGAGAAAGGTTTGAAAAGAAGTTTTGCTTTACTCTTCAACTTTAATGTATATATGATGCTCATTAGATCCTTAAGAGATGTTCTTTACATTCGTAGGACTATCATCTGTTGTGGGTCTGAGTAAAAAAACAACTTACCACGGAAATTTGCTGAATACAATGAACTACATGGAAAATGGGAATTTTTCTCGCCACAATACAGTTTTGATGTGCAAATTCACGAATTATGGCCAGATTTGTATCATGAATAAGAAATTGTTCAAATCTGTCAAAAATGAGTGATAAGATTGTCAATTTTTGTATTCAAAACTGGCCCAGATATATGCCTTGCCATATGATTAATATACTCTTGCTGAACTTTGTAAGTGGAATAGTTCAGAATGTCTTCAGGACTTATGGTGATGAACACATGTTGTGGAACTTTTATCAAAGATGGTACAGTCCACTGGGAGCGTGAGGTTCAGCCTGGGAAGCCGACAGAAGCACCTGATACTTGGTTCCGGCCATACTACAAATCCCCCTCTGCTGAGGTGGAAATGACCTCCTATGCACTTCTTGCCTACATGGCAACTGGAGAGAGGGAATCGTTGGTAACGGGCCTGCCCATCGTACGTTGGCTCACGGAGCAGAGGAACGCATATGGAGGCTTTTCATCCACACAGGTTTGTAGTCGTGTCACAAATAGGGTCCTCCAATGTGGAATTACGCTACATGACTTTGTACATTATGTGTCGTTTATTCTAGAAGTTTGATTAAACAATTACAACCACACAACTTGTTCCAAATTGTGTTGAATGAAAGAATGCAAGCTTAGGGTTTGATAGAATAAGTCGCATGTTTATGAAACCCAATGATGGGGATAATAATGTACATGAATATGGTACTGAGACTGTCAGAATGTTGGGTGTCAGATGGCATTTCTCTCCGTCATTTTATTATCAAGGTAAGCAGCAAATTGCTGTATTTATACAGCAATGCACTATGTCTACTATGTCTACTGTTTGTGTGCATGCAGAACACAGTCATGGCCCTGCAGGCCCTGGCTCGCTATGCTGAGATGGCTTACGGAGAGGGAGTTGATATTGAAGTCCAGGTACAGACTGCTGAGGGACTGGATAAGACCTTTACTATAACAGACACAAACAGCTTGGTTCTGCAGCGTGTGGAGGTCCCAGTCACTCCAACTGACGTCATCGTCCGAGCCACTGGGAAGGGATGTGCACTTCTCCAGGTACGTTTGCGTTTTCATAAATTTTTATGGACGTTTAAGTTCCTACCAGTAGTAAGTGTATGTCAGGGTATAGATTGCGATGTGTCGAAATTGCTGACTCTACCAGCAAAGATCGCTATGGGAGTCTCTGTCGACAGAAACTCTGATCAGGATGTTAGGCATGTGTTAAGGTGGTCTCCCAATTCTATCCCCCAAGATATGCATGTATGTATATGTATAATTACTATGTGTATGTGTGTGTATGTGTGTGTGTGTGTGTGTGTATGTGTGTTTATGTGTGTGTGTGTATGTGTGTTTATGTGTGTGTGTATGTGTGTGTGTGTGTGTGTCTGTATGCGTGTGTGTGTGTCTGCGTGCGTGTGTGTGTGTGTGTGTCGGTGTGTGTGTGTGTGTGTGTGTGCGTGTGTGTGTGTGTGTCTGTGTGTGTGTTTCTCTGTGTGAATAATGACATTAGATCCCGTGCATGATCTTCCCTTGAATCGCTAATCATGTACCCCCTGGTAGGCAAATGTGAGGTACAATATAGAGGAGGAGGAGCCAGTGCCATCCTTCGAGGTCAACATCACAATGATGGATGTGCCAGCTGAGCTTCTGCGTGATGGGGGAGGTGATTCTTTCCGCTGCTCTGCCAAAATTATGAGTATATGTACCAGGTAAGACACACTCTATCTATCCAATGCTACTACTACTACTACTACTACTACTACTACTACTACTACTACTACTAAGACTACTGCTACTACTACTTCTACTACTACAACTATAGTGTTACTCGGTCTATACAGATTATGACGTGATAGGGTGAGCGGACATCCTGTCTCTTCAATGCTCCCAGTCGAATTAACGAACTAGACGATTATAGACTCTGCAGCAAAACTACAATACAAAAATAATCATGAGACGAAAATCATTTTTTCATCGATATACATTAACATGAGAATCATACTTTTGGACTTGGAACCTCCTTATTGCATTGATAGTTCTACACGAAGATTGTGATGCTGGATATCACCAGCATTATGCCAATTTGAAATTTCCACCTGTGCAACAGAACAAGTTTCTTTAACAATAGCTGAATTTGTTGAAATATATGAAAGAATTTGTGGATTCGTAATGCCATGTTATCTTGTATCAAATAGGTTCGTTGGTGATGAACCTTCCAATATGGCTGTTGTTGCTGTAAAAATGGTTTCAGGATTCATCCCTGACAAGACCAGCCTGAAGACTGTACGTACTTGTCAATGTTGGCTTGTTAAACGTAATATATATATATATATATAATAAGGGCCTATTAATTTGTGGGAAGTTCATATTAACATTACACGATTTTGTGAGTCCAGGACTCACAAGTGTACAGCAATTTGGGGGTGACCAGGGAGCGCGTCAGTGTAATTCTGGAGCTTAGCTTTATATTCTTATCTTTTAAAATAGGCCCATCTTGTTATTGCCACTGCTATCTGGGCTATCCTAAAGAGGATCTCTGGTTGTGATCCTTCATCTGTGACTACCGCCCATAAGGAGTTAATTTGGTTAACAGTTTCCAGTTTTCATCTAACTTCTGTGTCAGTGGCGAAGCTATTGATGCAATTTGTCATTACTTTCAATTGTGCAATTTCTGCACTTATTTCCATTCCGTATCCTGGAGATGCTTCATTCAAGGGATTTTACAAAGTTCTTGTTCTTTCCCAGCAAGTCCTCCAATGTCATCAGAAAGCATAGACTCTTGATTGTTCTTCGTGCAATACTAACTATTCCTTCAAGGCTTTCGAAGTCATCTGTCACTATTCTTTCTATGCATATGTTGAACAGTATGTTGAACATGATTCAATACAATTAGTGTTTGTTTTTACTGTGCAGCTGAAGAAGAAGAAAACCATCAAAAAGTATGAGATTGACGGCAAGATGGTGAATCTGTACTTTGACGAGGTAAGCAAAGCATGATGTACATATTGTATCAAATTCATGATTATACCAATAACAGGGCTTCACTCAGATGTCTCCTTCAGTGATTTCAGGTCTCTGGCCCATCGCTGCTGCTTAGAAAAGTTGTATCATTTGTGATTCACATTTTCAGCCAGACTGTAGTTTGACCCATGAGATGCACTGTGTCATATGGTCAGTACTGAGCTGACCAATGAAATGCGCTCTTATTTCTCTGATTCCACAGCTGACCAATGAGACGACCTGTTTTGAGTTCATGGTGGAGCAGAACATCAAAGTGAAGAACACCAAGCCGGGCGTGGTCACTGTGTATGACTACTATGAGGAAGGTGATATATTTTCTCCTTTTATGAAGTTAAGAGGTTTTTTGCCGACAATTATTCTTCTTGTATTACACTTTGTCCTTAAGTCTTCTTGCATTACCTGCTTCTGATATTCCAATTTCTTGAATTCCAGACCTGAAAATTTCCAAGAAGTACAACATTGTGACCAAGTGCAAGGAAGGGACCGAAGTCAACCCCTGAAGGAAACAAACAGAACATACCTGGGCCACTGTCTCTTTAAATAGAATTAAACTTAGTATGTGAAGAGAGACCTTTCTGTATTGTCATATAAGTTAGTAAAAGTTGCGCAATTGATGGAAAGGATTGGTAACTGAAGAAATTGCACCTCATATGAGGATGAACTGAACTGAACTGATTGGTGATTGTACATGTTAGGAAGGATTTTATTGGATTATGCTCTGATGACTACTGTCGTAGAGTAGAAGTGATATTAACGTTGAACAACACATTTATATCACCACGGTTTTGGCAGGCATTTGTGCATTTTTGAACAGAAAGACAAGATCTGAATGTGGCCTGAATCCCTGAATATATCAGGAAATTAATATTAGTCATGCAGTGATGCACATGCACAGAAGATAATAGTGCCAATAATAGCAACAAATGTAGCTCACATTTTAAAGGACAATTTTTGCTTTTTTTTTTTACATAACATGATAGAGCATAAGAGCATCTCCTTTTCCTTGGGCGGTTGCCACTTTGTATAGAACCCCCTGTGTCATTGCAGTTATCCATATGTACTCTTTCAGTCAAGGTCATGGACTGGGACTCTCTTCTAAGGTCAAGCTCCTCCCCAGACTGAAATTATAGCAATACTATGGACATGTAGAATATTGCTTTTTTTTTTGCATTTCAGAACATAGCCGTTTGGTGTAAGAATCGGTAGTCACATTTCTTTAGATAATGGCCGTTTGACGGTTGTACCTGCAAACGGGATAGTACGTTTGAATGGCTACGTTAGCGTCTGTTCGCAGACCTGTATGCGTTCGACCATTTGAATAAAGGTAGTTGAGTCTTCACATCCAAAGTGTCAAGGTGTGTTTTCATGTCACGGTGGTTACGTTGCTAGGGTAAAATCCTCGTCACCATTACGGAGTGTTCCGCCCACAAGCGGCATGCCATGAGCCATGGCGTTAACAACTCCTGCTAAAGCTAAGGGCAACCCGCCGTACGTGCAAATACGTGCTGTCTACGTGCCAAAACGTGGGCAATATTTTGGGATCTTAAGTCGTATGTAATGCCTCCGTACGAACTCGTAGGTAATCCGACGGATTTTGGAGCACACAGACACGCCGTAGAACTTAACGTGCAGTTAAAACTTGGTGTGCCATCGGGCTGCGGATTGGCCGCGCGTACGTGCCACTACGGGCGACGCGCCTGCCCTGTACAGCCTGAACGTTTTCAGAAATACGTGGCGGACGTGGCCTCCCAAAAAATGTACAGACAAATTGCACGTACGGCGGGTTGTGCCCTTAGCTTAAACCGAAGATGTCTGCTCTACTCTACTCCACATACGTAACGTTACAGTAGATACATGCTGGGATATAGATGTAACCAGGTTTGGGGTGAAGAGACGATACGAGTTCTTCATGAACAGTAGTATAACTGTAAGGCCATGTTGATTTGATTATATGGATGACATCCGCGCTCGCACCAATTTTCGGCCATTTCCAAAAAAAAAGTTTTCGACCACACAATGAATTGTGCAAAGCAGCTGTAAAATGAGCACAAATATTCTGTAGATTGAAAAAAAAGTATCAGAAAACAGATAACTAATGCCATAAAATGCCAAAATAAATCTATAGTCAAAGAATAAGATGTGAAAGGACAGAAAGAAAAAAAAATCTATTGTTGGTTGGGGGAGGTACCAGTACAGAAAATTCAGGTCCAGAGGATCATTTCCAGGTCCGGACCTGAACCTGATTGTGGAAACTTGAGAACTGGCAATACTCAAAACAGTGATAATTGGTCAATTTTGCTACAAAGGAATCTGTTTGGTGGATTATTGGACTCCCACTGGCATTTTAAAATCCCATCTCCATGTAATAAAGGCTAACTGTCTCTGTACCTTTGACTGTAGAAACTTGGTACAATTGACTATAGACTCTACTTGACTTCGCTCTTGTTATCTTCTTGGCCCTCGGTAAGACCCCAAATGCCTGCCGACATAGTGTGTCCATTTTGTAATTGGCGAAACCTGTTCCTCTGATTTTTTTCAGGTCTGTTTTTTTCGGATTGGTCCAAGAAGAAAAAAAAAATGTTTTGCACCCGTAAGATGTATTGGTCCCTACACCTAACTGTTGGTAAACCATACTATGTGTGTTTAGTCCTATGTTCAACCTTCCTGGCCACTTTGATTTCATACTGAAGGCATCTTTTTTTTTTGGCCAAACTTTTTTTTTAGTCGCTCGCTCGCATCAGTTTTGGAGTTCCCAGAGGATGTCATCCATATAATCAAATCAACATGTCCTAATATCCAACACAAAACTTGGACTCACACAAATTTAAAAACGAGTTCTTGTTGATTTTTTTTGGCAAGGTGTGTGTGTGTGAGCAGAGTAGAGTTACATATTCTATTATATATGTGTGTGTGTGTGTGTGCGTGTGTGAACAAGATAACTCAAGAACGGCTGGATGGATTAGTTCCATATTTGGCGTGCCAGAGTATGGGAGCCCCGGTAAACTAGACTAGAAATAATGACAGATTTGGGGCCCCTTGCGGCTTCCATAGGTACTGCAGTGGAACTTGCGGTTTTAATATCTCGTGGTAACGATTATCGGGTGGTACCATACGTTTGGCCTCCTTGTGATTAGTTCTGGAATTTCAGGGGTGTTTTGGAAAAGAAATTCTACTCAAGAGGATAACTCAACAAAGGAATGACGGATATTTGGCATGCCAAGTTTGTAGTTGAGAATTGAATAGAAGAGGGGCATCCTGTGAGACTAATGTAATGTGAATACCGTTATATTGATATAATGATTCAAGGCTTTCGTTAAAAAAATAATGCATCGCGATTCCAATCTTTCTCGCAGAACCGACAAACTAGCTGGAAGACTTGCCGTCAGAGATCAGATCTGACCAGATTGAAGGAGCGTCCATTGCCATGGTAACTGGGCTGACCGGGTCCAAACGCGGTATCTAGGGGAGGGTAGAAAATATGCGGCCTCGTTGAAACAACAGTGGAGATTGACCGGTACTATTTTTGGGGTGACATTGTCGAAGTAGTGATCTTAACACTTGTGTACGTTTTGCAGCTTCAGTTTAAGGGCCGTCCCTCAGATTATTGGGGTCACCTGAGTGGCGCTGAATGGCAGCTCGCGACCCATGCGATATAGCACTGCCTTACAGCTCCTCGCTGTGCAAACCCTGAGGGAGTAGTCTGCCCACCCAATACGCGATTTGTCGCGGTTTCTACTGCAGGCTGATTCGTGTCCGTAGTGCCAGTTGTATTGTATGCAACACCGATTTAATGCTCAGAATGGCCTGAGCAGTGGTGGTCATAAAATGCTGATAAAAGCTCCTTGGTTATACAGTGTATATAATATATATGACCCATGGCAAAATAAAACTCAATGTGGTTTAGTGAGGTCACACCTTTAGGAACTTAGCAATGCAATTCTAGCTATGGCACTATCATGTACCAGATATTCATCCTGTCATATAATTAAGCCTGAGGATCATCAAAGGACGTGGGGGGGGGGCTCTTCTCGCTGAGATTCTCGGCTGCTTGCAGCTCACATACGCCAAAAAGTCAAGGACACTTTGGACTTTTCCGAGTGCTGTACCTTCTTTTCTTCCATACTCAGTGTCTCTTTTACCAAGAGAAGTCCTAATGTGGCTCCTATCTACGCAGAATTTGGAGAAAACATTTCGCCGTCCGAGATTTGCGGAAGTGACCTTCGGTGACCCGTTGTCCCAGCAGGTGCATGCTGGGATGTAAATAGAACGATTCAAGTTTTTCGTCGAAAAATAATACATCGGGATTCCTCTCTATTTCATACCCAGCTAACTAACTCCAAAGTTGCAGTTTTCAATCTGAAAAGCTCGTCAAGAACGGATCTGACGAGACTGTGCTGTAGAGCGTCCATTGCCATGGTAACGGGGCGGTTCAGACGCGGTATCTAGGGGAGGGGAACGAACATGGCGGCCCATTGAAACAACAGTGAAGATTGACAGGTGCTATATTAGGGGTGATAATCACTCCCGACGGCTTTTGTTTGTCGAATTATTGTGGTCCAAAACACTTGTGTACATGTTCAACCTCCGGATAGAATTGAACGACTTCGGAAAGAGAGAGACGGCTGCTGTTTCGAGCTCTTTCCGGCGCTCAAGGAGTCTTAAGAAATAAAGACTCGAAAAGTGAAAGTTTTGGCGGATCTTATATCTTCAAGTCGCCTGTGGCATTTTCTCAACTTCGCGACCACCTAGTCTGCAGACATGAGCAGCCACTGGCGGAGGAGTATGGGGGCCCGGACCCCGAGTCCTCCCGGCAAGAAGATGGCCAAAGTCACCCCAACCCGGCGGCCCAGCAGCGCCATGAGCTGGAGCGGACGGCCTTCCAGTCCGCTGAGGAAAAGTCCCACGCCTCGCGATCATGTCGGCTACAAGTAAGATATCTTTGTTGTTCTCATAGTTGAAGCCATTTACACCACCCCCAAATATATGTAACTTTTAATACACTCCATAAAGTTTGGAAGGAACGTGGCTACGTGACGTATGCTACCTGAACGTACCGTACAGGTGTACACAGTGCAAAAAGAAAGGTGTTAATTAGTTGACACTTCCTTTCAAGTCCTTAACATGTGATATCTTTTGACTGTATCAAGGTTCTTCAGACGTTGACGAGTTTTAACAATTTCTACCATTTATTCAATGTTGCTACTCCACAGGACAACCAAATACAGGCCTGGGTAGGTCGTTTGATATATCTAAATTGGTTAATCAGTTTGTCTTACTGGCTACTGGCTAGAGGAGCTAATCTAATTTAGCCTATATTTACACACATTAGATACATAGCTCACAGAGACGTAATGCTCCAGCACCCTTTCTTTGATATACGCATTGTCTTAATGTCTTTTCCAATCTCAGCATACAGATTATATGATGAATGTTGCACAGGGAAGCATTATAATGCATTGGTATTTCACCCTCGTTTGAATAATTCATACCTACATGTATATCTGTCATGATCACAACCACTCTGTTCTGTCATGTGCACAAAGGTGCAGTGAAAATTGTCTCTGGAGGAAAGTAGCAGCAACATGATTCATTTCATATGGGTCAGTGTAAATTTGTAAAGGCACTGGGGCTTTGAAAAGTCTCAAAATTTGCAATGTAAGTCTTACTGTTACATATTTGTACAGTTAAGTCAGTTATATATGCCAGTCAGGAAGCATGTTTTCCTATATGTTATGAATCTATCCCTAAGTTATAATCTTGATACTTGTTTTAGATTATGATATAACACTAAGTTCATTGAGATTTTTCAAGTCAAATCTCCAGTCTCTTTCTAAATCTATAGGACTCACTGTTACCATGCCACCTGTATGCAGTAGGGTACAGGTGCAACCAGTTAACCAGGATTTTAAAAGGTCATACTTTACATAACTATACACCTAATTATACACCTGTCAGCATCAAAAGATTCCAGGTGCTAATTCTGATTGTAAGCAAGTTTAATGTATCAATACAAGAGTAAAACACACATGTCAGGACTATAAGATACAAGTATAGGCATGACTATTCAAAGCAGAAGGATGGGATTGGTCATTTGAATACTGAACGGCCGGTCCCGTTCGAGGTAACATGTACGTGTGATCGCTGTTGTTGTTTATATCCAGGGTGTTCGATGGCTGGTGCCTACCAGGACATCAGTAGATAGGATTAAAAATCAATATTTAAATTAGCAGATCAAATTACTGGTTAATATGTGAATCAATATTTTGCCTACCACCTGTTTTTGCCTACCACTGCATCACTGTGACATCATCACGATCGCTCGTATTGAGTACTATGAGATCTAGGCCTGTTATGTTCTACTTTTTCACACAAGCTAGAGTATTATTGAAAGAGAAAAATTAGAGCAAGTCAAATTGACAAGAATGGTACAATTCAGGTGTTTTTGTGCAATAAAAAATTGAGACACATTTTTACTTGATACAATGTATCTAATTTAGCAAATCGTTTCAAATATGATTGAAAAAAATATACACCCCATGCAATTTCATACTTTTTAAATGTACAAATGAAGTGAAGAGGTAATTAATAACTTGTGTTTTGGGATAGCTAAAATTTCACAATACCGGTAGGTAGGAAAATCACATTGGACAGATCTTATCATAAGGAAACCTTTGACCTAACTTCTTCTGATATCAAGGGTGCTACAGCAAATATTTCCCCTTACAATGTAGAAGTATTTCTTATTCAAACAACTTAAGCACATTAATTACTTAGCAACCAGAGACCTTTCAGATGTGTACTGACCGATTCTGCATGGATGTCATGTTTGCCCAAGTCGTTGACCCATGTGAGCGTTACTGGTTGCCATAGTGATGAATCCACTTTGCCATGGATTGACTTAACCAATTTTCTGGTGTGGGAAAACCGTTACTTGAGGTGTTTTGTATTTGCACACACAGAAAATGTCATGCTGATTTTGTTGCAAATCAATTCCTTCAGGACTTTAAGTAGCATGAAATAGTAATTACCTCTCTGATAAGATACAGCCCTAAGCTATAGAATTAATTGACTCTAATTGGCCTTCTTGTTTCAAAAACTAAGCAGATAAAAAGATTTTTAGCAAGTGGAAGGAGAAAGAAGGTTCAATTGGTACAGGCCTTGTAGTCTAATTCCAACATACAACAGTGCAGATCTTTGCTTTGACTAAAATTGTTTTACCAATTTCTATAAATCTCCAAAAGTAAACATGTTCTAAGATTTGTCTTATAGAATTCAATTTACATAGACTTAAAGGTGTGACTTGGAGCTATAATTGCTTATTTCCTTTTGTTGACAATAGACTACAGGAAGGAGTCAAGACAAAGTCTGGGTATGTCAGTCTCAATCCTAAAGGTGGAGGATTTGATAAGGCATGTGGGCAATTGTAACATGAATGCTACCTAATACAAGGGAACGGTACTGCTAAACAATAACAAAAACATGACAATGGTGAAGGAATACAATAATACCTGAACCTGATTGTCTGTGAAGACATGGGAATGGACGATACTCAAAGCAAAGTCCATTTGCTACAAAAAAGACAAAGGAATCTGTTTGATGGAGTATTCTACTCCGACTATTTTCATGTAAACAAGGCTAATTGCCTCCAAGGCTGTATGTTTGACTAAAGTAACTTGGAAGAAATTACAGTATAAAGTCTACTCTACCACATCATTGTTACTTAAATTATTGGAACGGTAAGCCTGCCGATAAAATATGTTCATTTTCCAATCAGTCCAAAATCTGGTCCACTGTTTTTTCAGGTCCATCTTTAAAATCCAGCCCCCACCCCTAGTTTCTTGTGTTAGTTAAAGAGACATTTTACATTGGAAGTTAACATGCATTGGCATAATACCGGTAGTAAGACTTATACCGGTAGATTAAAAATACTGGAACTTAAAGAGATCTACACATGCAACAATAGTTATTTCTGAGCTGTGCACACTTCAGACATCTAGGTGTCCAATACACCATTTACAAAGCATCAATAACAATGCATTCGAAGACAACAAGGCCAAAAGTTTTCAGTATACTTTTTTTTTAATTTCGGGGTAGGCAGCTCGTCGTGGGACGAACACACTGTCACATTCATTGCCAAATTTATATAGATCATAATTACACATGCTCACGGCACAAGACAAACATGATTCAACAACAATCTTGAATTTCTGTTGGTGACCTACAACTCATGTAAAAGTGTGAAGAACCGTTGCATAATAGCCCGGATCTACGACTGAATGGGCAAAATTGAACGTACGCAGCCATTTTCCCGCCATTTTTATATCTACGCTAGCAGTGAAGTGTTACGTCATAGCGGTTGTGACGGAAAGAAGTTAGATGAAAATTCTTGACAGTATACGTCCGTTTTCTCATGACATTTTGTATGCTCATGCAGGTTTATGTTTTATGCATTTACTGACAGAAAAGGAAGGAACATCAGAGGATGTATAAATGTACATAGCGGCAGTTAATTGTGCCGTGTTTCTTCCTACCGGTATTTTGTACCCCCTCCCAACCACGCGCCCGTTCGCCGTGTAATTCCGCGGCGTGTTACAATTACAATATTACGCTTTTAGCAGGACAAGAGTGGCAGAAAAGTTACACAGAAGAAGTGGCAAGGGTAACCTATAACAGCAACATGTAACTGGAGAAAATGATGCGTTGACAATTTGTCAAATCAGTATGGCTAGAGAAATCGTCGTAAACGTACCGGTATTATGATAATAGATGTTACCAGTGTTACATGATATTGTATAGTACTTAGCAAAAAGGGTGATTGAGGGACCTTTTCCTTGAGTCTGTTTTTAAAAATGATAATTTTGCGTCATTTCCATTTCTGTCCCCAGACCCAAGTCAGTGATCCTGCACCCCGAGGCGTACACCACAGACAGGATGATGACACTGAAGAGTGCCTACACACCCATCGTGCACAGACCGTCCAATCATACGGTCTGTCTCATTCCAACTTCACACTGTCACCAAGGAGGCTAATGTCTTACACGCATTAGTTGGTTGAATAGATAGACTGTTAACTAGTTAGCTAATTAATTGTTTTGTTGGTTGGTAAGCAAAATAACAGACAACTTAGCTTATGAATATGCCTAACCCTTACCTTGGGCATATAGGAAAAAAGTTGTATTTCTGGCTACCCCACTGACCCTGGCAAAAACCTACCTAAGCTACCTACATACCGCCTTTTTTTTACTGTTGGCAAGGGACATAAAATTTTTGATCAGTATATGAATGATGAAAATGATGTAGAATCATCTTGCAATTGAAAATTGTGCTTGTACAATGGGTTTCTCTATGATTAAGATATGATGAAAATACCAGTGTCCTGAATGTATTACAGTTTCACATCGTTAAGCAGCATATTTTTGGGATCACTTCTAAAAAAAGAAAAAAAAGAGAAATTTCTACTTACCGACTTTAATCGTTCTCAGTGCAGTAATCAAAAACACAACACTGATTTTCCTAGGTCTTAGCCAAAAACTTGCATATGATTAAAAAGATTGTCCTTTCCTTAGTGAATAAATACAATGAATTTATTTTAGTGAACAAGACTAAGCTTGAATCTCCTTCAGATCAGAAGGGTAATCATGTTCACCCTATGTTGCCTGTGTCACTATTGCATTGTTTGTACAAGGTCTATGATTAATGAGTTATGTGTACAGAATAAATAGACTCAAATGATAGCCTTTGTACTCTCTGTCCAATCATTGTCACAAAAGCAAATGCAACAATGCTATTTCTTGACTGCTGCACTGTAAAATGTTTAACATCCATTGGCATAATACCGGTCGGTTTACTGCAATTTCTCAAGCAATGCTAATTTGGCAAATGATCAACGCATCATTTTCTCCAGTTACATGTTGCTGTTACAGCTTACCTTTGCCACTTCTTCTGTGTAAATTATTTTGTGTCTCTGGTCCTGCTAAAAACATAATATCGTAATTGGAACACACCGCGGAATTTCACGGAGAACGGGCGCGTGGTTGGAAGGGGGTGCACTATACCGGTCGAACGAAACACGGCACAATTAACTGCCGCTATGTACCTTTATACATCCTCTGTTGTTCCTTCCTTTCCTGTTAGTAGTTGCACAAAACAAAAACCTGCATGAGCATACAAAAAGTCATGAGAAAATGGGCGTATACTGACAAGAATTTTCATTTAATTTTGGTCCGTCACAACCGCTATGACGTAGAACTTTACTGCTGGCCGTAGCATTAAAAATGGCGGGAAAATGGCGGCGTACGTTCAATTTGACCCATTCAGCCGTAGATCCGGGCTATTATGCAACGGTTCCTCACACTTTTACACGAGTTGTAGGTCACCAAAAGAAATTCAAGATTGCTGTTGAATCATGCTTGTCTTGTGCCGTGAGCACATGTGATTATTATCTACAAATCTGGCGATGAACGTGACAGTGTGTTTGTCCCACGACGAGCTCGCCTGCCCCGAAAATGACCTGAAAACTTTTGGCCTTGTTGTCTTCGAATGCATTGTTATCGATGCTTTGTAAATTATGTATTGGACACCTAGATGTCTGAAGTGTGCATACCTCAGAAATAACTATTGTTGCATGTGTAGATTATTTATAAGACTCTTTAAGTTCCACTATTTTTAATCGACCGGTATAAGGCTTATGACCGGTATCATGCCAATGCATGTTACTGCTGCACTGTAAAACAATTATCAGTCAGCTTGCAAATGTTCACAATTCAGCTGGATATCCTAATAGTACATGTAACGTTACATGAATCACCATGTAGAAATGAAAGTGTTTTCAAAGCCTTCTCAAGAATGCTTTGAGAACCTGGATATCTGTAGTATGATATCTAAAACTTTAATAATGTTGATGTTAAACATGTGGAATATGAATTTGACCTCTTGAAAACATTTCTACCTTTGCAGATATTCAAAGAGAGAAAAGACCTCATTTGCAACTGGGTAAGGCATGCTTGTTACTTCTTTCATTTTACAAAAGCTATTCTTATTCCCGGTATTCTACAAAATGCCCTTTTAATGCTAGTTAATGAATAGGCCAAGCTTTGAAGAATTCCTGAATAGTAACAAATTTCTCTTACCTGAGGGCAACTTGCAATTAGAGATGAAGAGATGGTGGCACTTTTTTCATCAACCTGTCCTTGGTGCTGAAGAAGTTATTACCATAACCTCAAGTTGTATTAGACAACAAAAAGGCCTAATTTACCACATCATGAATTGTTCTTGTAGCGTATCATACAACATGTGCTTGTTCTTTTCTAACAGTTTTAAAAACAAAATGCGCATATCCTATTGATTTGAGGTAACGACACCATGCTCAAAGAAATCACAATCATATATCCCAGCTTTCAGCTACATTCCAAGACAATAACTTTGTTCCTGTCCTTGGTGCTGAAGAATCCATTATTTCTAAATGATGGAAAAACTGTTACAGCATACATATATGTCAAGCTAAGCTAAGCTAAAGTTGCCCATACATCAAAACAAGGGGGTCAACCTCCTTGATTAGAAGATGCATCGGGCCTGGCGTCCATCTCTGCTTCGAAGACTTACCTTATTTCATTACTGCTGTTCCTGTAGTTCGACGTGTGGACAGATGCCCAGCGGAAGAAGTTCCTCGCCACCATCCTGCTGAAATGCACGCGCTCCCAGCTTCTCTTCATCCGAGACTGGTTCGTGCAGGAGGTTCCCGTGGAGAGAATGGACTTCACCACCGTCCTGCCGCGATTCCTCTCCATGTATATCTTCTCGTTTCTGGACCCTCGCAGCATGTGTCGAGCTGCAGGCGTGTCCTGGCACTGGAAGTTTCTTACAGAACAGGTACTGTTCATTTTTACTCTACCAAGAAGGTCATGTTTTTGGTAATGTTTGTACATGTACATGTAGTTTGAACAGCATACTGTAAATACATTTAGGTTCGCGGGGATTTAATTTTGCGATAGCAGGAAAAAAGGACGTGAAGCGGCCACCGCAAAAACCGCAAATATTAAACCACCGCAAAAGTTTCTGCGTTTACAGTAACTCAAGAAACTATGGATGAATTGCCATGAATTTGGTGTGTGATTAGGCTTTGTCCTGTCAAAGAAACTGTTTGATTTTGGACCCAATGTGGAGTCAAATGTGTTGTCTTGTGCCATGCTTCTTTAGATTCCTCATGGATTTCCAAGTGTGTACACACACGTCAATGTTATATTCATTCTTGTTCCCAGAACTCCTTGTGTATCCCCAAGTGGGTGCACCCATGTAACTGTTTGTTCTATTCACTCTCATTCCCAGGACCCCCTGTGGATCCCCAAGTGTGTAAAGTACGGCTGGTTCCTGCCTTACACCCCCAGTGAAAGGGAGTATGGCTGTTGGAAGTACCACTACATCGCCTGTACCAAAACACTGGACACTGTGGTCAAGAATAAACCTGTGAGTACAGCTTGATAAAAGTTTTCAGGGATGTTAAGGCAAAATTGTTTCCTCTTTTACATACATGGGTTGGCAGCATAATTTTGACTATGGAAAACAAATGAAATTGTATTGCAGTCAAACCTGTATTATTTGCCACCTTTGCATATTGACCATCTGGCCATTTTTGGTAGATTTGACTTTGGCAAGGTCAGTTGAATTTTGAGACAATGGAGACAATGACTTGGTGAGAAAGATTAATGGGTATTGAATTGATGTGTAGCTTATTGCTCCTGGTCAATTGATCATCATTTTCTTTATACTGGCTGCTATAGACAGGTTTCACTGTACCTGAAAGTCAGACATCAGAATCAAAAGACATACATATAAGTGTCACCAAACAAGATCACATCTTAACAAGCAGCCAATCACAGAGCAGATGTGTCCAATACACAATTTGATTGGTGGAAACAAATTCAAAAATTGCCTTTGATTGTTTCACCTCACCTACTATAATCGGTAGATGATAACTGTTAGTATGGCAAATAGTAGTTACAATTTATTGTATTTTATGGAAGAGGACTCCAGGAAGAGCAGTGGTTGTAGGTCAACACTAATGGAGATTCCTTAATAAACAAACAAACAAACAAACTAAAGCATATCCGTTGTTTACAGTCGGACAACTACAACAGTTTTGGGTTCGGTGTGTCAGAAGATGCCAGGGAGAAAGAGATACAGAAGGACAACGAGAAGGCAAAAAGGAGAAAAACAAGGAAATATCTGCCATCAGGAGGGCACTTCAGTGAGTAGAGCTTCTGAATGTTGTTGTGGCTTGCATCAGCATGTTACTTTTGTTAGATGGTGATTTTCACTTTGCTACTTGTCTTGTCTTTTACAGAAAAAAATAGCCTGATTTCATTTTTTTATGCTTCCCAGTCATTACCTTCTTGCTTGGAAGGGAAATAGAAGAAATTTTTGATAGAAGAAATAGAAGAAATATATTCTTAACAGTTTAAGAATAGTTCAGCAAATCTCTTGATACACACTATTTCTTCAATCTACTGAATGCTTTGATATGTATGATATATTGGCAATAAATGCAATCTATATGTAGTATGGTATCGAAATTTTGAAACTCTCCTGCTTTCTACATTCCACTAACTCCATTGTTGGTGCTCCATGCTCACATTGTTGAGAGTTGTCTCACCTCATCAGGTAATATTCTGTCATCATCTGTTCTTTATTCCTTAGATTTCTGTATGTCTCTTTATCACCGTATATCACAGACATCTCTGTCCAATAGAGTGTACTAAGTTGATACAAAACTTTTGTTAACATCATGTTAAAAGTGTTTTTCAAAGCGCTTGTAATTTTGCAATCCTTTTATCCATTGAGAATGTAGGTTAAGATCTATTTTGGTTGTAGATTACATACATAATCTTGATAAGATATATGTGTAGTAACAGCATCTTTTTTTCTTTGTTTTTCAGAGGAAAAAGTTACCATTCGTCCCCCCTGGGCCCCCACCGACCCCAAACCTAGGGAGTATGAGGAAGCCTATAAGGCCTTCCTGGCAGAGTATAACCCCAATGACCCCGACAGGGCGACCAAAGCGACACTCTACACAGATAAGTTTGGGATCCCACGCCATAGTAGGTCCAAGACGGCACCGTCCAAGTTTGAATATGGTTTACAGTCATCATGGAGGAAACAGAGGCACAGAGCTGTTACTGTAAGTTTTACTAGTACACACATAGTATTGGGTATTTTTAAACACTGACCTATAAGAATACGTTATCGCATAATCTACTATAGATGCAGTACTGTGAAAACTTGTGACATTCCTGACCCTTTTCCTCTTCTTTCCATGCATTTTCTCTGCTCCAAGTTGGAAGGTAGGCCTGATTGCACTTGACGTAGATAGGAAGAAGACCTTATCTGACTTCCAGTCTATATTCTTAGCTCTTAAATACATTTTGCTGTATAGGAACAGGGCTCAAAATACCACCTGCATATGCAGGTTAGCACACTCAGGTAAAATTGGAGCTGTGCAGGTATTTCTGGTGTCTACCTGCACCTTACCTGCACTGGTCCATGTACTGGGTATTTTGAGCCCTGAGGAAGGTATACACAAATATGTACTAAATGATGTTTGCTTGGTGATCAATAACGTTACATTTTCCATAATGTTGCTAAAATTTCAGTCCGGAGAGGAGCTTGACCTTAGAAGAGAGTCCCAGGCCATGACCTTGACTGAGAGCGTACATATGGAGAACTACAATGATACAGGGGGTTCTATAGAACAGGACTGGGAACCACCCAGCACCAAGGAGATGCACAAGAGGTGAATACATGATCGTCATGGCAATACACTGCCACTGACTACTCACTGTGCCCGTGTGTATGCGTAATTCTTTCCCTGAATAAGGGGGGGGGACACAAAGGAAAGTGTACATTATAAGCATTCAACAAGTGTAGAATGTGTTTTTGTAGTCATCATTCTAACAGTTGTGAATGGATGAAAACATCTTCAGCACACCCAGTATATCAGCACCAAGGACAGATACCATTGTTAGATGCTTAGACCAGCTCTTAACTACCTATATCGGTTATTTTTTTAAACCCTGGATATTTAGAGATATCAAGTCGATGGATGGTGGTTTCAAATTGCAATGTTTTAAAAAAACTCACTCACTCACTCACTGATTCAGTTTAAACCTTTGTCAGTCGACTTGTTATGCGTATGTTTTTGATACCCTGTTATTAAAAACAATCATTACCCCGCGGATAAAGGTAAACTACCCCCCTCTGTAATTTTTTAAGACAGCCTTCTTCATGTACCCTGATCCATATATAAGGGTAGTATGGGTGAGGAGTTAGAAGTTAGCAGCTAAGGGTATACCACTGTGACACTGATACTACAAAAAGCAGTTACTCAAGCAACTGGATGTGAATTTGGAAACGGTCAGACATTTCAGCTAGCATCCACTAGTTTTTATCAGTGGCACTGATGTAACTGTAAATGACACTGGTGTCATTGTGACACTGTGGATGCTAGTTGAAATGTCTGATCACTTCCAAAATCATATCCAGTTGCTTGAGTAACTGCTTTTTGCCGTATCTTATTACCTGGATGTCTAACCTTCATTGACGCACACTGATACAATCTTTTGCACTTGGCTTTTCCAGCCTGTTCAGAAAGGACCTGTCTGGAGGAGGGCCATACCCAGCGGTGTACAAGGGTGGGACAGACCTGGTCCCCCTGGGTAAGAACTACCCCGGCCACGCTAACCCACGGGTCGTCTTCATCTCATCCCGGATCCCAGCTGCAGAGGTGGGTGCTTGTAACGATACCGTTAGGGGTGTGTGCTTTTATATTCGTTTGTACAGACCCTTGTAGTGCCTAGTGGCACATAGGACAGCAAGGTTACTTTGGCTTTAAGTTGACTTGACTTAATCCTCTTTGCCCCTTTGGGAGCACAGGGCTTCAGTAAGTCATCTCCACCTCCTTTGGTCACCAGCAGTCTTCTTCGCCTCGTAATATGAGGTGTTTGTGCGCTCTAGGTCCTTCTTCACCCCTCTCCTCCATGACAGCCTGGGTCTTTCCCTTCTTCTCTTGCCCTGAGGGTTCCAGTCTAACACTTCCCTCGTGATGGCAGATGGTGGTTTTCTCAAGGTGTGCCCAATCCACCTCCACTTTCTATGCCTGATTGTAACTTGCAGGGTACATCTTTAGAGGGAGGGGGTTGCTAACCCTTTTCCTATAGACACAGGACCCTCATTTTACATCCCTTCCAAAAGACAGTTGTAGACCCAACCAAGATGCCAAAATAGGATGGAAATTAGGGTCCCCCAGTTGCCAAATAATTGAAGCTTAACTATGTGACTGCTACAGCATGCCCAAATCATTTATTAATACTAAAAGAAGACCTTATCATATCAAAGGCACCATTACGCTAAGCTAATTTTATCCCAGAATGTAAAAAAAGGTGTTGTAAAGGTGCTTGAACTAGCAGACTGATGGCCACCCCTGTGTAAGGGACCCCTGCAGCAATATAATCATATACTGGATTCTGCTTACTACTGACACTCTGTGTCTATACATATGGCGTCCTTCGGTCTATATTGACCATGGTAATATCCTAATTGACATCAGCCCTACAGCTTCCACTATCTGTCAACTGTCCTATATGAGAATGTCAGTCTCTGCCACATAGGACACATCTGTAAGCTGACTCAGGTGTGTTACAAAGTTCTTTTCTCAGGATCTGCAACTACTACACTAAAAAAGATCGACGATTCAGAGGGTTCAACAATTTTTAAGTGCTTTATTTTTGTTCATATCCAAAGTGCACAAGAATAAAACATTTGCCACATGATATAACGTTACCCATGGATACATTGTTCATGCTGTATCCACTGACTATGTTCTCAAACGTACACAAATAGTTAGATATAGTAAATGAAAAGATACAGATTCCGCAGCACTAACAACTCAGTGCTTCATGTTTTTTATACATAATAATAATCAGAACATCTTTTAAATTTACAGATACATCATACAGACAATAATGTCATGACATTTCCTTGGCGAGAAAATCAGTTACATCAGACAGACAATACTGTTGTATACTAGTACTTGACATGTCCTTGCAACAGAAGTCCAAATTCTGTTCTACAAATATTTACAGTGCTTCATCTTTTCATGCAAAGGACAAAATATTATCATAATGACTTTTAAAATTCTTATATAAAAGGCAAAATTTCTGCACTCAAGCTGGCATTTCCTTGTGACAACATAAAAGATCCCATGATCAAGGTTTGAACATTGATTGGAATGCTCTACCCAACAAAGTGAAAACGTCTTTTTAGACATGCAAGCAAAAACATTTTCACAATATATTAGTGTACAGTCATAAAATGGGTGCATTACAAAAAGATCTGAGCAGTATACTGAGATTGTTCCTGTGCATGTACAGCGCTCATCAGTTTACAGCATCACTTCTGCATTATTTTCAAACAGTTCCATATAAACATATTACTGTAATGTGTTTAAGCTTGCTGGGATTTAATTTTGTGGTAGCAGGAAAATGGAGTGTACTCGGTGGTTGGCTTTGCATTTGTTTTAGCACCATATACTATAGACATGTAATGAAATGAGAAAATATTCATAATGGTAGTTTTGACTTTGCGGTAAAGCTGTGAAGAGAAACCACCATGAACAATTCTGCATTTACAGTTACTGTAACTCTTTATCAATTTATCAAATTGTCATGCTACCCCTAATTCTCTTAGCTGTTACCCTTCTTTTCATTCATAGAACTTATGAAATTATAGTAGAAATTATTGTGCTTGCTAGTGTTGTCCATGAAATTGGTACATCAGAGTCTGTGTTGTTTCTGTCCTTTGTTCTCCTATGTAGCAGTTCGTTATCAGTGTTCAGTCAGGACATTTATACCATGGTAATGTATTCAATGGCCAGGTTGACAGGAGTATTGCTGTGTCCTGCCGGTGTGTTTTGCACAGCTACCTGCATGTTTGGGGTATTTGCTGGCACACCTTGTACACCCTGTGGATTGTCCCGGTTGCCCCGTATCATGGTGACAAGTGCAGTTGGTACCCGATAGATAGCTGTCAGGTCTTGCCAGATTGCCTGCCTCAAGGCTTTTGTGCGGACAAGACTTACAATTGGGTTGATTGCTGAGTTCAGTGTTATTAGCACAACCATCCCACGTGCTCCAGTTGGAAGCAGGCAGTTGCCATCGTGGCATAATGGGGTGAGCACTAGAGGCAAAAGCCAGGCCATAAATGCAAACCCCACATAGGTCAGAACTGTCTTTATCTTGTTTAGACTTTTCTGGTATTTTCTCTCTGCCACATTTTGTGCCATATGGTGAGGCTGATTCTGCCCTACCCTGTTTTGTGTGGAACTATTGCCTTGACTTGGCTGGGCCCCTGCCAGCTGCCCAAGCCTGTTCTTTTGGCGTTGTTTTAGAGCAATGAATGCACTTACAGTTGTAAACAATGAAGTGGTAGCCAGGAGTACGATTGTTGCACCTACGAGACCAAAGTAGGCAGTGTGGTAAAAGGTAGGACAGTTTTGTGTGGGCATATCCAGACAGTTCCAACCCATAATGGGTGCAAGGCTAAGCAAGGATAGAAGCCATGAAGAGACAATAGCTACACCTGCATTACGGTTGGCAGTGTCAGCATGGTTGTGGAAGTATGTGGGATGCCTTACAGCAACATAGGCGTTCCCAGATTGGAGGGCTAGAGCTGAGGCAGACAGAACCTGACTACTTATTGCTACAGTTGCAAGGATCATTCTGCTGTACAGACTTGTCACTCCCATCTGATCTACTGTAGGATAGCATAGAAGTGCAATACCTGCTAAAATGTCTGCCAAGGAGAGATTTGCCATGTAGAAGTAGAAAGATGTGTGGAGTTGTCGTTTTCTGATGATTCCCCAGAGCACAGCAGCATTCGTGATGATGATGAAACCTGATGTCAGCCCATAGATGACAGCGGTCCCAGTTTCAAACTCTTTAAAGTACATGGAGCAGGCTTTTTCAGCCTGGCTGTAGGGTACATTTGTGTTCAGCAAGTACCACAAGAGACAGGGGACCGGCCCATCAAACTCGTGAACTGATGTCTCGTTAGAGTCCAGCGGAAGTACAGAACTGTTGTTGAACATGGTGGAGCTGATTCTGGTCTACTGCAGCCGTAGGGACAGACTTCAGCAGGGTGTGAGATGGTGGAGCGGTGGACGTCTGTGGTGACCAGAAGAAGGCAGGAGGCAGAATGTTGTCGTACCTGGTTAAGAAGGCTGTCAGTTCTGTGGGGTCTTGATTGAAATTTGATACACATATCGTGTCCCTGTGTCTTATATGTCATTTTTGGCAGCAACAGATCAAAAGAAAGGTGGTGATTGGATGCCTGGAGCCTATCTAACAATGTCTTGTTTCCATTGGCAACAGTATGCATAACGTTACCAGGTAATGAAATTTAAAGTAAAGTTTTCCAATTTCTTGCTGCCACAAAGAATGGGGGCTGCCAGCTGAGTTTTTTTTAGGTCCCAGTGTGTCTGGGAGGTTGGCATCGTCAACAGCACAAGAGATAGGTGATGATTGGATGCCTAGAAAGTATCCATGATGAGGTTTTGTTTCCATTAACAACTGTACATGCTCTAGGGGAGTTCTGAAGTAAAAAAAAACTCTATTAGGATCAGGTCAATTGGCAAATTCCGGACTGTCATTTAATCAGATTACATTGCTCATGAGGGAGGAGATGAGGGTGATTGTTGCTTAAGGGGTGATCTTTGTACGGCTTTGAAGAAGAGTACATCCTGTTGCTGGATGCAGTCACCAGAAGGTCTCTACAATTCAGTTTGGATGTTGGATATATTTAAAAAGTGCCAGATAATTAGGTGGAATGCTCAGAGGCATATCCCTTGTAGATTGTTACTGAAGAAAGTTCTTGTGCTGCATCAAAAGTTAATCTATGGAAGAGTGCATGTTCTGTTGCTGGGAGTATGTACCAGGTTCCCTCTATATTGTGTGTGTGTATCTTAAATTTGGGGCAAACTATAGAACAAAGCTTTAACGCTTAAATTGAGTAATATGTTATATTTTTCAGGAGAACAGCATATTTAACAAGACAACTAGACAGTTCAATTTGATCCTACAGTCAAACCTGAGAAAAGAACCATCTGGCCAATGGTGTTTCCATAGATTAAATTTTGCCCGTTTACATAGGCATGAAGAATTCTGTCAATGGTAACCACCTGTCCACATAGACCAGATTTAATTTGTCCCCTGAGTGGTCTTCTTTTTCAACTTTTACAGTCTTTGTATTGTGAAAGATATACAGACTCAGGTCAATGTAAGTATATGATAAGTGAAAAGCAAGTCTCCATGGTACAGTTACCTGTAATGATCTTTCACTTGCCTTCCCCATCCAGGTGTTGGTAGATGCTGTGCTGTTTGGCTGTATCCCCATCGTGTATGAGTTTGAGGGGACGACTCTGGTGTCTCTGTATGAGAGGCTGGAGGAGGCACTGCAGGGGCGGCATGCCAAGAGTATCGGCCTGTTTGTGGATGGGGAGCCAGGAGAGGCAAATCTGGTCAAAGGTAAGATCTTGAGGTTAATATGACAGGCTAAGACTTCTGATTATGATAAAATGCCAGACATGCCATGCAATAGCAAGAGCCCATTTGGAAATGGAGAGGCTTGAGTCTGTTCAAACTTTAAGGTAAAATCTTAAATTTGCTTCGAGAGAAAGAGGCCATATCATTATTTTCTAAGACAACTACTGAGTGACGTTTGATAAATAAT
>NC_049987.1:21037558-21127520 GCF_000003815.2 Branchiostoma floridae | reverse complement strand
CAGTCAACCTATACAGTAATCACACACATTGTTGTGTAAGGACCAGCTGGCCATTAATATACAGTCAAAACTCTAATACTAAACACCTCTGCATAAGAAACACCTGCCAATGTGACCACTTTTTGAAGTGATTCCAATCCTTGTTTGTTGAAAAAGGATAATCAGGGGCAGAACTACAATGAAAACAAAACAACTTGTTGTCTTTTCCCCTTGGGTTGGGAAATGTGATGTAAAAATTGACTGTTGCATGTTTACATACTTGTAAACCCAGGTCAGTTGGTGTTTGATGTTCTGGACTTGGGAGACCTGAAGAGATTCCAGGACGTTATTTACACCATCCGGGAGGGGCTGGTGGCCATGCAGGTGGATGAGATCACCAAACCGCTGGAGTTTCTGGGCAGATATCTGCTGGACCGTGCAAGGTGAGGGGGAAGTAGGGGTGAGGGGGTGAGGGGAGTGGGGTAAGGAGGCTTGGGGGGGGGAGGGGGTCTGTAGGGATGGCCATGCAGGTGATCAAAATCACCAAATCACTAAGACTAAAGAGTTTCTAGGCAGATGTCTGTTGGACTGTTCAAGGCTAGCAGGAGTAGGGGCCCAGGGGAGAAAAGGGAGGCTTGGAGGCTAATCTAAGGGGGTGATTTTGTTCATCTGCATGGCAACCTCTATGTGTGTTATGGTAACCCTTTAGATAACCCAAACCACTGGAGCTGTTTGAGAGATATCTGTTTTTCTGCATGTTGTAAAGTTTCACTGGCTTTCTCCGTGGTGCTGAACATCCGGTTGTCAGGGTGCGAAGTATAAGACAGGTCAATATGTGGATAACTTCCACCAAGAGGGCAAATCTTGTTCATTAAAGGATAATTAAGATAATTAAGAAAGATGATTTGATGAATTCATATAGCAGTTTAGTAGTTTGAAGTTGACACAAAGAAGACAACTGGAAATCTTTGAAATTTACAATGGTACTTATCTGGTGATCAGAATATCTACCATCATAATGTTTTTAAGCATTTGAATTATGTCACACTTGGGATTCTTAGTCCAAAGTAAACCATGCAGAGACTAGTTATGGGTTTAGGGATGGCACAAGAAGCTTCTACACAATGATCTATCACCATTTTATACAGGACACTGCAAATGCTGGGTTGGAGGATGTGGGTGCTCTCTTGATGCATTATTCTAGCTATCTTTGCACAGCTATCAAATAGATGTGTCCAACCCAATATTTCCTGTTCATAACTCAGTCCTTAACTCAGTCCTACTTAGGCTGGCATTTTGACAGAGGTTAGGACAACCCATTTGAGTTTCCCATGAAATGATTGAAGTTCTAAGTTCCCAGTGTTTGTTGTTCCCACCCCAGTGGTAAGACGACGGTGCACCCCACCGCGGGCAGGGCTCTGGAGGGAGGAGGAGATGCTACAGACACCGTTGGCATGGAAACGCTCAGTTTGACCAACAGACCTGAGAAGGTTGAAAATGACACGATGTTGCAGTCGGCATTCAAACCTGTGGCAAGTGAAACAAGTCTGTCTTTTTCGGAAATGTCCATGAATGCGTGCTCTAGATAGTCTGTGCTGCAGAAATCCCTTTCAATAAGTAGTGAGGATAAAGTTATTTGGTCACAAAAATTTTTGTCTTCTATCGGTAGCAGTGACATTATGAAAGCAAAATGGTACATGGGCATAGAAATGGGGTCATCTCAAATGGTTACATAAGACAAACAGACGAAAATAATACCTAATTGGTTTACGGATGGTGCAATTGATGTGAATATCTAACTTGTACCTTTTATATAACGGATTACTCTGTGCTTGATGCTCAGCATAGAAGTTGTCTTATCTAAAAAGACACTCTACCTAAAGAGTGAAATTTATGCTATGTCCTTGAATAGTTCAAATTATGTCTTTTTGTATCAATAAATTGGCTTGAAACGCAGGATTACTGATTGGGAGCCCAACCTGGAACATAGTTCTACCCAAACAACTGAGATTTTTGAAGCACAAATTTGTCCAGAGTGGGCGTTTGTGGTGACCTGTTAGAACTCCCACAGAGCATTATAGTAGATACAAATTACATATTCCACCATTGGCATCACCAATAAAGCAATGAAATCTTATTATCTCCTTTTTCTTTGATATCTGCTTCAACCTTTTATGATGAAAGAACTCCTACGCTTTCAACCCTGTGGTGAGTGAAACACAGAGTAATCCGTTTAGGAAAGGCACTAATTGGATATTCACATCAAAAAGCACCATCTGTAAACTAATAAAGCATTATTTTCGTCTGTTTGTCTTATGTAAGCATTCTTAGGTCACCATTTGAGATGACCCCATTTCTATGCGCGTGTGCCCTTTTGCTTTGTGTCACTGCTACCAATAGAAGAAAAAAATTGTGTGACTAGATATCTTTATCTTCACTTGCAAATATCTGGCAAACGCTACAGATATGAAACAGTTTTAGCCAATGTACTGCCTGTTTTTAAGAATACAAATTCTATGATTTTTTTCTTATTAGTCCAAAGATGACTCATTATGGGGGATGGGTTCTCAACTGTGGCTTTGCATACTCTCCAAGTAGAGGTTGATGGGGGAAAATTGTGACCTTTTCCTTGTAACGTACGGCATGCTAGCTAGTGTTTCTTTCTATCAGCCTCCCCACCAACGATAGAAAAAGACAACATACATGTATAAGGAATAGGTCACAATTTTCCTCATCAACCTCTGCTTGGAGAGTAGCTTTTCAGACCTAGTTTAATAATAATAATGATATTTTTCTTGCATATTCCTGCCGGTAGGCTAAATGCACAAAGGACCACATGTGGTCTTATGGAAGAAAAAAGATAGCTTAACTTATATAATACTTTTGAACTAGACTAAATGGAAAAAGAACTAAGCCATTATGTATTACTACAGGAAATATCATGTACTATTGTTAATCGCTGCATCTAATATGTTCTTTTCTCTTTTTGAAACACATGGAGATATATTTGTATATAGCGTTAATAAGGTGATAAACTTGCCATTTCACAGAGCACAGTAGCCCTGCAGGACCATCCTGACAAGAGGACCCAGGTCGCTCACGAGCTCCTGTCCAGCGAGGTCAGGTACTGCAAGCTTCTGCAGGCCATGAGGGACGTGTTCGTGATCCCGCTCAGAAATGCTCTCTCTTCTAACAAGTGAGTATAGTTTGTGATCCCTCTCAGAAATGCTCTCTCTTCCAACAAGTGAGTACAGTTTGAAATCTCATTCAGAAATACAATGTACACTGCCTTCTAACAATTGAGTACAGTTTGAAATCCCATTCAGAAATGATCTCTCCTCCAACATAGTGAGTACAGTTTGTGATCCCACTCAGAAATTCTCTCTCCTCTATAATATAAAAATTATGCCTGCTTGTCCAAGATTGTTTTTTTTTAAATATCAAACTTAGAATTTGTAAATCCAAACAACTGGTTAAGAGTAGAATAAAGTAGAGCAGAGTTTTTCTGGCACAGGTAGGAATGTCCAGTTCCAGTGTAGGCTGCTCTTCAATATCAGGTCACTGACACTCAGTCATTTCAGGTAGCTGAGGGTCATCCAGAGCTCTGTACATGTACACACTGTGTTGTTGCATGTGGTTATTCAGACTCTCTTTAAAACAGTTTACGCTTGAAGATATCACAACAGATACAGGTAGATTGTTCCACCAGGGGATAACTCAGATACAGAAAAAGGGTGCCCTTCTTTAAAGCAAGAAACAAACTCATTTGCTGTTCTTTACACCACAGAGCCATCATCAGTGCACCCAACATCCAAGACATCTTTGGGAATGCCTTGCAACTCCTTGAACTGTCTAAGGAGCTGGTAGAGGATGTGAAGGGGAGGATCTCAGAATGGGGACCTCACCAGTGTCTGGGAGACGTCTTCTTCAAGTTCACCATCAAGCTAAAGGCTTATTCCAACTACTTCAACAACTATGAGCAATCCCTTAGGTGTATAGAGAAGGTATGCATGGACCTACATTGTTCATTAATTCAGACCTTTGTGTAGCACCTTTTTGCGCATGGAGCAGCTACTTTCCTTGCTGCTTCAGTAAGTATAATTGTACAAGGAGGAGTTACTAGCCCATCCCCTTGAGTGCTTGAGGCACCACCAGGAAAATGTGACCCCCATCTCACATCCCTTCTGACAGATGAGACTTGAATTATGTTTGTCACTGCTACTGAAATGTTCTACATGGAACTGCAAACACTCACACACTCAGTCACTCACTTTCCGGTTTATCGTCTGTTGTTCCCCATCCTGTGGGGGTTAGACGTGCTTCCCCGTAAATGAGGGGCCTTGATGGCCACACAAACTCATTACTCATTAATAACATCTAAAGTAAAAATTAAGTAAGAATTTTAAGACAGTATAGAGAGATTTGATCTTTCAGTTCGTCATCAACAAATGTAATTGGTAACCAAGTGTTACATGTTTTATTTCCAGTGCATAGAGCAGACGCCTGGTTTCCGCACCTTTGCGCGGCGCTACAGCAAGACTCCGCAGATGAAGATGCTGTCTCTGCAGGAGGTTCTGCTGGCCCCGACGCGCCGCATCACGGAGTACATCACGCTGCTCTGGGAGCTCCACCACAAAACCACGCCCGACCATCCCGACAGGGAGGACATCACCTCCGCTATAGCCAACTTCAGGAAACTGGAGGAATACGTCAAGGAGGTGGGCTGGGAGATTTCAAATTGGTTTCTTTCCACATTCAAATCTCTACTTCAGACCACTTGGCCAATGTGATTACTTCTTGGTGGTCTTGGAGATGATCATTTTTTGCCAACTTCAGGAAACTCGAGGAATACGCCAAGGAGGTGGGCTGGGAGATTTGGTTTCTTTTCACAGTGACCACTTCTACATATGACATTGACTTCCTCTTGGTGGTCCCTTGATGTACCACTTCTTGGTGGTTCTTTGGTTATGGTACTGTTGCAAGGATGGACATTAAGTTTATCTTAACTCTGAAAAGAAGAAAAAATACTAGTAGCTGTGCCTTCAAGTACCAGAGTTATCAGCCCAGGATTGAAGAATTTAAAAATCTTTCTGTATTTCCCTAGAACTATCGTAAAGTCAAACTTGATGCCACCAAGTACTGTACTAGGGCATCTTCATTATAAATGTTTAAAGGTTAGATGTGACAAGCCATTCAGTGACAACATAACCAGCTGCTGCAACCCAGGTCTTCAAAGCAAATGTGTTACGTGTTAAGCTCATTTAAACCATCTATTCAGAAACACATACAAATGTTTGACAGTATAGAATGACATTTTTCTTTATTCCTGTAGCTGAAGGTAAAGTCGGAGCGCGACCGTCGGCTGATCGCCCTGCAGAAGCGGATCCTGCGCTGCCCGATGCTGCTCGAGGCAAACCGGTTCCTCATCCGGGAGGAGGTCTTCGCTCACCTGATACCCGCCAAGGACGAGGTGCAGCCGGAACTCAGGTGAGAGACCCTGAAAATGTCTGCAATCTTTTTCATCTCGGTTCAGAGTTTTTTTAAAACCATTTGGGGCCGATTTGATTGTCTCTCAGAAAAGCAATTACTTCACCATCTGGTCATATCAAATTCCGAACCCGAGTGCTTTAGGGTTCAACCTGAAAGTGAACTTGAAGAAGAACTCTGCAGCAGACCTAAGTCAGCTTACAGATGTGCCCTATGTTGCAGAGACTGTCAGGACTGTTTAGCCACAGTCGATGCTGTAGGGCTGATATTGACCAATGGAGGCCATATATATCTAGGGTTGTTAGCCTGGGTGCCATCCTGTTTGATACAGGGGCTCCCATAATCTCTCCTTTAAGGGAGTATGGGAGCCCTGGTAAACTAAACAAGATGGCACCGTGAAGCTATCCGGTTTGATAGATCCTGGTAATATTTATCAAATATGTTGAACCAAGCTACCTTTTAACAAGCATCACTATCTTGCAGCCTGAACTGTTATGTTGAGGTGGGATTTTCAACAAAAAAATTGAACATAAAATTGTTGTCTTTTGCAGGATCTACCACCACGTCCAGAACCTTGGGTTCTTCCTCTTCAATGATGCGCTCGTGGTCACCGTCTTCACCACCAAGCACTTTCCCTTCGAGCGCTGCATCCAGGAGAACCACAACTTCTTTGCTAGCATCTCGCTGAACCGCATCCAGGTCTGTGTTTGAAGTTTGCATTGTCTATGTCTAAATCTCCAAAGTTCTGTAGTTGGTTGCCTCTAAAACGGAAAAGCGCACATGGCATAGAACTAAGAACAACTACACGCAGTTCAGATGTAGAATGTCCAGATTCAAAAATAGCACCTCACCTTTTATTGTAGCATCGTTGAATGAATTTGTTTATGTCTCGTACCCCAATTCATGCCATATAAGGCTGCAACGGTATGTATGTGCGCACTTGTTTGTTGCCAATAAACAATAATTCATTTATTCATTCATTCATCCAGGTCAGCGACATCCCGGACTCCAAGTTCGTGAGAAACGCTTTCAAGATGGTGACACCGAAGAGGAAATGGGTCTGTGCGGCGGAAACGTACGAACTGAAGTTCAGCTGGATAACTGCCCTGCAGGATGCAATACAGGCTGCTATTGAGTTGGAATAGAATTTCAACCCAGACATTTTTTCTAGAAAAGTATATTCTTTCTTTTTTTTTAGATTTCTAATACCAGTATATCAAATCCTGATTACGGTAAGAAGAGTGTGTCAAAAGTTATATAATAAGTAACTTGTCCAAATGCTGCTAGATTGAATCAATTTTTTAAGATATTTTTTTCCGCATTATTTCTAGAATTCTATTATGTTGCACCCAGAGCTCTATGTTATTCCTATGTGTGATCCAGAGTGTTTTGTTTGAGTCCAACATACATGTGTGAACAATACTGATACAATGTAATGTAAAAGTGTGGAGTAATCAGTATTTCTAGATTTTGACGTATTTCTAGATGTATATTATACAGAGATAAACAGTATATTCTATTTCTTCAAGGACTTTGAATGTTGATTGGTCAAAGGGCAAACTAATGAATTATCAATTTAAAGGCTGCCTCTTGTCCAAGTTTTCCTTTCTGATGTACCACAAACCAAGAAAGTGTCTTTGTGCTAATGCTGCTATTCTGTACATGATGCTGATGCTGTGCACTTAGTGCTGATTAAAGATTTATACTCACATTACAACTCTGATTTTGCAGTCCATTTCTGGCGTACGGTTGAAATATTTGAATACTCTTGAAAATGATCTCAAAACAGTTTAGATCAATAAGCAGTTGAGGTACTTTTTGAATGGCCTTGACAAAGAATACTGATGATGTACAGTATTTACAGGTTCATTGTACAGGAAAAATTCCCCTACATTTGTAGCTCTGTTTCACAAGGACAATGAGCAGTGGCCCAAGGCTTTACAAATGGAAGGACTGCAACCCTTTCCAGTTATGTGCAAGTCGGGATTCAATAACCACTGGACTAAGCAAGTCCTCATGCACAGAATGGTGACCCTGAAGTACGATTGCTAAGAATTAGACTCCACAGCAAGCATCTCCAAAGAAACTACACAACAGCCTTGGTATATCACAAAACAAAATCTCTTTCTGAATCAAACTACCTGCACACAACATATGAATCAAATTCTACTTCTAGTAACTATTGCACAACTAAACACATTTGAGGTACAAGCATTATATTTTACAATCTGTTGTTCAAATTAGCATGAACAATATAAAGTTTAAACAGCGGCTTCTAATTTTCATGGTAATACAGAAGATTTTTGTAACTTTAAGTCAACGGAATACTGTAAAGAGGAAACCCCGGAGATTGTTTTGCTTCAGCAAACTTGGCAACTTTGCCCTGAAGTGCTATAATCTATTATAATTACAATAAAAAATGTATAGCAGTTATATTATAACTTTACAGATCAATAATACACGTTTTGCCTACGCCATAATCATACAACATTTGTTCAAAATTGGCAGGCAAGCAAGAGACATGAAAGAAAAAAAAAATTAGCATTTTGAATATCAGTAAACTGTTTTTTGACGATCTACACAATGTTCTTGATCCTGTACACACTGTTTAAAAAATTAAAGGGACAGTCTTGAATTAGCCGATGATGATGGATAAACTAAACTTCATCTTATTGAATTAGGTTAACCTTAAAACATGTACATCTATTAATTCTGGTTCAACGCAAAATCAAACTTGAGCTGTCACAAAAAAATGAATTACTACTAACAATAAAGCGTTAAAAGTAACAATGGCAAATCTGTTATTTAACAAAGCAAATGAACCACAAATTAGAAACCTGAGTCAACAAATACGCAAAGAACAGATTCTAAAGTACAAGTAAGGGTAGTTCACCTTTATCCACATGGTAACCTATATCGTTCTGTTGTTTAAATATTGAGATATTGAGGGATATCTAATCGACGGACATTGGTTTCAAATTGCAATATTTTCATAGCACTCCAGTATGAAACACTCGTCTGTTGACTTGATATCCCTAAATACTCCTATTTTATATACAACCAATAAAGGTTACCACGCGGATAAAGGTGAACTAGCGTTAAGTAACTATACTTCTAGTACATGTATTTACAATGTTGAGTAAACCTCCAGGAATAGCCCTGAGACTAAAGACACCGTTTCTTTAAAAGAAACTATTTCTCTAGATGTAACAAAATTTGAATAATTTTTCTCATCCATTTGGTAGTTCAACTACTTAAATAGAAAAACATCTAAGCACATGTAAAATACAATGTCAAAACAATAATGCATCTAGAAATGATATGGTACAAAAGTTTTTGTTTGAGATCAAAAATACGTAACAGTTACTGTATATAACAGGGTAATCAAATGTTTGAAAATACTCTTGGACTACTTAAACTAGTTCTGTGTAGCTACATGTATATATACTGTAGCTGTCTGTTGCACAACATAAGGGTGCCTGCTTTCTTAGAAACGATATCCATAGTAGTCCACGTATCTGAAGGCCTGTGCCTGTCTGATCGCCTGCGATAGCTCCTGAGATTTTCGGGACTTGCGCTCAGAAGACTTCAGGCGCTTCTTCTTCTTCTTGGTGGCCACCTTCTCCTGTTGTATCTCCTTATTCTTCCGTCTTAACCACCTGAGGAGGAGAATGAAATATATGATTATGGTAAAGGCATTCATATAATGATTTCATGTACAGTACATGTACTGGTGTTGACTTGTTCTGACAGTTCATTCTAGTGATGCTGAAGAAGAGTGATGGATGTCACAAGAAATACAAATCTGAAATAAGTCTCAGAATCTTGTTGTCAAGATTAATCTGTCTTTAAATATTGTCTAACTGGATGTCTAACCTTGTTATAAAGCAATATAAATACCACATGATGTAGATTCTATGAAGAAAGCTATATTTTCTACATTTCCATGACATCAAATCAATTAATACACCACAGTTAAATCTGAATCTGAATTGACAACAGAACTTTGACACCTGTAATAACTTTTCCAATTAACTCAACTTGAGAATCTTTTCCAAGTCAAACATTGTTCAAACAAAAGACACTAACAAAACCAATATTCACTAAGACAATTCAGTATTCAAACTCTTCCTGAACATAACATGTTTGGGATGTGAGCACATGGCTGGCTTCCAACACACACACACAAAGAGTTCCCTTGTCCAGAAAGTCACGTTCCCTGACAAAAGTTGTGACTGTTTGACCTTCAGGTTCAAGGTCAGAGCCATCATTGTGATCTGCATCTAAACTGCCTATGAAATAAGGTTTGCTGTATTGACTGCGACAAAGGCACTCATTTGCACATTCATGCAGCTCGTCTTTGAAGACCCGCCAACCATTCTTGCTCCTATAAATCCACTCTTTTACTGAGTAGACTTTGAAGTGTAAGATAAAGAAATTCACTGGGGGCGTCAACCCTTCGCTATAGAAGCCGTGTTTTGTAAACTGAGAGCCACCTAGCAACGCTGCTTGGATACACAACACTGACGTTGCTGTGATTGCTTCCAGTGACCTTTTGAATGTGTCTGAGCCTAATCCATCACAATATGTAACTGAACTGCAAGTCAAGTTAAAAACTAGCACAAGAATACTTTTTCTAGACAAGTTTAAAGGCAACCTAAGCAATATCACATTGTTAAAAGTGGAAATATTCTGAATAAGGCAGTCTGTATAATATTGATATCTAATGCACTATTTTAGCACGTTTACATCATTATTTCATAAATTGAGCCGTTAAAAACAGCGCGGGAATGAGTTGCACAAGGATTCCACATCAAGTCCTTATTTTTGGGGGGTACAATAATAGTTTCAGTTTTCAGTTTCAGTTTATTTATTTATCCAGGAAAATACATCGCCTACTGGTGTTTTTCAATACCGCCTTGGGGGCCGGGAGACCCCAACATAAAATAACACAAAATCACAACAACTGAATCAAAATTGAAATAATAAGGAATATCCTCGTGCAACTTGTCTCTGGGCTGTTTTTAACCGCTCAAAGTATCACATTATGATGTAAATGTGAGAATACAGTGCAGTAGATGTCAATATCATGCAGATTGCGTTATTCAGAATATTTCCACTTTGACGCTGTAATATTGCTTAGGTATATTTTGTCCCATGGCAAGGCCAGACAACCTTAATCTTTGAGGTGGTATCCTCTTTGGTTGCAAATGCAAAACACCAAACACCTTTGTAAAGTTCTATGTTAGTTCCCAGAGATGAAGGATACGTACTGTTTATATGCCTTATCACAGTCCTCTCTTGCTCTCAGGTAGAATCCCTCCTCCTGCTCTCTTTTCCTCTGTTCTTCTATCTCTCGTTCCTTCTTTCTCTGGTCTCTCTTCGCCTTCAGCCACTCCTGGTATGCCTCCTGAGGATCCTCGTCATCCTGAAACCAAAACATGTTTGTTTGTTTGTTTATTTTACAAGGAAAAGATGCTGTGGCTTTGTCCTTGTGGTTTTGCATAACCAGTAAACTGCCGTTAGGTGCAACACGCCAGTTCTGTACACAGCAAGTACAAGCTGCTTATAAGACCAGACTGTAATGCTCGATCAACTCACAACAGGAAGGACCCATACTCTTCTCAGTAAGTGTTGTGTGTCTTATCGTGCATATCTATAAACAGTGCATACCTGGGTGCTGCAATGGAGATCTCAAACACACAGTTTTTCAAAGTGGCGAATATACCCGACAGATAAATGTTGAGGAGGTTAGCACCAGGCAAGGGTTGATGGGGAAAATTGTGACCTTTTCTTTATAATGCCGTCCTTTTCTGTCAGCAATCCCCAACAACCTCTGCTCCCGAACGTAGCCCCCAAAGGGTAGTTCTTTGATGGTGGGGTTAGAGGACAGAAAAAGACAGTATACGATTTTCCCCATCAGCCTATGCTTGCAGGGCAAACCTAAACTCTAACCAGGAAATCTACCTCATCAGATTCCTCCAAACCACCAGGTGGGACAGACAGCTTTCCATCCCTGCTGACACCATGCTAATGCAAGGTGAACATCGGCACAACGTTATCATAGATATACCTTCATTCCAAACATACATGGTGCCAAAAGCGGCCTGATTTTGGAATAAGTCTTGCAAATGGAGTGAAAATTTGTATCAGCAAAAAGTTTTGATCATTATTGCAAACATTATTTCAAGATTTTTGGACATTTTTCATGATTTTTGAGATTTTTGGAAAGGAAAGGTGAATCATTCCACAACACACAGAACAGTGAGACAAATTGTCCAAGAAAAGCTTTAACTTTTGTGTCGTTTTCAAAGAAATTTCAAGATTTCCTAAAAGCAAAATACCACAGCACACAGTGCAGCAGGATACAAAGTGCAAGAAAGGCTGGAATTTGTTTTTTTCTTCATTCTTTAGTGGGAAAAAATTATCTTTCCCACCCAAGCAGCATAGGAGGATTGATGCATGAAATGTCCATTGCCCAACCTTCTCCCTGCTGTCTAATCTTGTTACCAACACAGACTTTGTGCCGAAAGGCTGCCCAAGCTGGGAGAAGATTGTTCATAGCACCAAAATACAACATTTTTACTATCTCTAAAAAGGTAGTATCATTCAATTAACATAACAGTTTACACCAAATTAACACTCATCTGATGGTATTGAACAAACCACTAAAGAATCCCACTTCCAGTTCCTATGAAGGTATATGGCATAAATGGTTATGTTCAGTGAATGATACTACAACTATTAGAGATGATAAGAAACTGTAAGTTGTATTTTGGTGTCATAAACACTTAAACGTTTCCATGACGACGGATGCCTCACCTGGTCAGCCTGCTCGAGCTGTTTCTTCCTGCGGAGGTCCTCCCTCTCTCGCCGGTGCTGCTCTCTCTTCTGAGCCAACCACGCCTGGGGGACAAACAAACAAATAAATAAATAAACAAGACAGTCAGATATAGCAGACTTCAATCCCTCAGCTCAGACACACACACACAGACAGATACACAGTCACCTTCCTCACACGCCTCTGAACATAGAAAGGTCAACATGGAAAGGTCATTACCATGGCAACAGAAATGCAAACACATAACACTAGCAGAAAAATTGTTTTGCTTTCTAGATACTTCTCCATCCTTCTTTCCTTATCCTTTTCACAAGAATTTTATAAGCAATTTTCACGGCTATGTTGTGGTTTACTACATACAGTGACCTCTGATGCACAATCATACAGTTGGAAATCTGAATTTCTATTGTATTGCTGTAATACAGAATTGTTTCAACAGCAAACTAAAAAAAATTTTTTTTCCTCTCCAGTACAAAATTAAGCCTGTAAAAGTAAATGAATTAATTTTATCTCATAGAGTCTAGTATTATAGCTTGAAAGTGAGAAACAAGGTGGCCGCAATACATAGTCATGCATGAAGGCTGGAAAAAGTTAAACAAAATCTCAGGTTACCCAATTTGGCTCCGAAACCTACAAAGATGGACAGTTGAAACCTGACCCCAGACAGCCTCACCTGAAACGCCCCCTCTGCCTCCTCCCTCCGTCTCTGTTCCTCTTCCTTCATCCTCTCCTCTTCCAGTCTCTTCCTCTCGGCGATCGCCTTCTGTCGCTCTTTCATCAGCTGCTTCTGCGTATCCGAGAGCCCGTACGGCGAACTTCTCTTCACGTATTCCTCCCGCGTGTATGACGCAGACTGTGCTCTTTGTGGAGTAGTCACCTTCGCTGGTCGCCTGGATACGCCGGCCGCTGTTGATGGGCGGGGTTTGTCCGGTGGCCGTGGCAACAGCTCGTTTGTCTCCACGCCTGTCCCCTGCGACCTTTTCGTGGAAGAGCTGTCATTGTCCGTCTGGTCTGTGTCGTCATTGTCCTCTGTTGTATCATTGTTCTCATTTGCGGGGAAAGGCGCGGCCAACTGCTGCATCCTTTCCTCCTCACCCTGCAGTTCGGAAACATGAACAAGTTCGAATTTCCCCTCCCGCTCCACTAGCACCCTTTCCCCTTCCCCGTTCTCTTCCCCCTTCCCACTCTCATCTGTCGTGTTTGCTTTCTCACTGTCGTTTGAGCTGCTGGGTTCTGATTCGCTCAGAGTCAATTTGTCCTTAACGTCCTCCGCGACGTTTTCCGTCGAGTCTGTTTTCGCCGTTCCATCCGGCTCATCATCACTGTAGTCAGGTGGAGGGACTTCCAAGTCCACTAAGTTTTCCTTAAACAACACTTTTCTTTCTCTGCTCTCTTCTTCCACAAGAGGCTCCTTGGCGAGTTCCTCGTTTAGTTCCTTGAGGCGCTCTTTAACGTTGTACTCTGGAGGATCTCCGTCCATCAGGGTATCGTCTTCGTTAAATTCGAGAGAGTCTCGCATCTGCTGGAGCGCCAGGTCTGCCGCACGCTGCTCGTCTGTGACATCATCGCCCTCAGTTTTCTCACCTGAGGAAGTTTCCGTTTTGTGCTCTTCTTCGGGTTTCTCCTCTGGCTTCTCAGGCTCTTTTTGGTCTTCTTTTTCATTTTCTTCCAGTTCTTTGTCGATCTTGTCTTCGGATACCTCTTCTTCTGACGACTCTTTGTTGTCCGTCTGAACAAAGGGGAAAAAACTGTTAAACTAGAGATCTAGACCTTGCAATATTCAGACTCACACATCTCAATGACAAGTCTGTGCAATTTTCATACTTGTGATCTGATACCTTCCTAAAAAATTATTTCTTTGGGCGAGGCTTTCCCATACCAGAAAAACTGTATGACTTTTTAGTTGCCCTGTTCAAAAACCCACAGAGCAACAAGTACTGCTAGAAATACAAGTAGCCTTGGAACATGTAATTACACGAAAGGCTTGTACCTGGACTGACAGGTGGATTTTAGCCTTTACAATATGGCATGATTACATCACCACAAGAACAGGGGTTACTGACCTGTGTTAGCCACACTTCAGCGAGCAAACCTACATGTATTGATGTACCCTACAATGGGATAGCCCATCGTTCACTGTCCGAACACAGGCGTTACTGAAGTGAGCTATCTTGGGATTTAGAATGGATGAATAATTTATATACAGCTCTTCTTGCACAGAAACTCCTTTCATGTGGAAAGAATGTGTTTTGTTGGATAGCCTACGATTAATTTTTCTGGCACATTGGTCTAAAAATCACAATCACAATGGAGGAATTTTTAATGTGACAGGCTACAGGTGTCTAACATTCTAGTGACGAATGTCTTATTTTTCTTTCAATGTTTCGATGAGTTATTGAATGTAGCACATCTGATGAATTCTTTTACACCATAACAATTTGGGGTGTGTCTGTGTGACATAACGGCTAGAGCGTTGGGATCGGAATCAGTGGTCCCAAGTTTGATACTCGCCATGCCCCTGCCCACATGACAATAGAGTGACGCCCACCGAGCCTCACGGCTAATCTGTCAAAAAGGGGGCCAAAAATACCCACGGATTTGGTGCGCCAGTGTGCCAACATCTGCACGTTTATCACAAGACCCATAAATATTTTTTTTACCATAACAATTTTGTGTTAGTATTTCAGTGTTACAATAAAACCATAAATATTTGATGATGTGCCGGTAATTCCCTTCCAGCAATTAGATGACTGGCCCTAATTCTAAGTCTCCTTATTTGTTGGTGCGTGTGTAAGGGGGGCGTGGGAATTGTTATGAGTCATGTAACTGTTATTTGGTATGTAAAAATCATGTTTGAACGTGTTGACAACACAAGAATTTCAGCTAACCACAGGTTGTTACCAAACATCCATCCACACACTTGTACTTTGCAATTGGTAACACTTGTACCATGGCAACATTGACTTCTTACCCATTACAGTAAGCAGTGTTTTGTCCCAGGAGATCCCAAAGACTTCTGGGAACAATAAATCTACCTCTTGCAAAGTTTATTTTGCCATACAGAGGCCACAGGGGCCCAGGTAACCCTCAGGGATGGACGTATGACATACCTGTATCACACAGGTGGGTTTGCAATGTAACAGGTGGGTATGGATCTGTTTTTACCGACTGCAGGTGCAAATATGTCTATTTCCTACAAGTGCCATTACTTTTAAAAACACACATACAGTCAAAACTTCCCAAGAAGACCACTCCGCGGACCACTAAAATCTGGTCTATGCGGACAGGTGGTCACTATTGCAGGGACTCTTGATAATTGTGTCAGAGGGAAAATTACCTAAAGGGCCACCAAAAAGTCGTCACATTGGCCAGATGGTTCTTATATAGAGGTGGTCACTTGTACAGGTTTGACTGTGTATCAATGGTCAGGTGTTCCTTATGTAGAGGTGGGTACTTGAACAGGTTTGACTGTATTTCTTGAAGGTCAAAATTCAGTCTTTTAAGACATGTTCAAGGTCAAGACACAGCGCAGGAAAGTTAAGACTCTCACCTTCTTCTCGTCCTCCTCAATCAGCCAGTCCAGTTCTTTCTCAAAATCATCCACATCGTCGGCTTTCGTCGCCGGCGCGGGCTGGGTCTCCGTGACCGTTACCGTCTCACTCATGGTTCAACACCAGGTCTGGGGAAACAACAATAAAGATTTGTCATTAGATTTATCATTAGATTTGTTTGTTATCTATTCTTGTGTCATCTACCAAGATATGCATCATACTGTAATAATTATTGTTGATTTGATAACGGTAACTCGGTTTTAACGAATTTTAAACTACCAAAATGTCATCATTGAAATTATTATGTCACCCTGCTGTGAGGTCAGCTAGAAAAATGCTCTCAAAGCTAAAATCAAATGTCGTTTAAAGCTTCTCCCTTTCCACCAACCGCTAAAACTACTGGACACAATATTAAACAGATTTACACTGTGTCAAACACAAGAGTGTTATAAATGTGTCACTAGACAACACTTTTTCTGCAAGCATAATTGTAAGTTAGAGAGGGATCAGCTCAAATCAGAAGAACTTCTGTTTATTTTGTGCCTAATCCAGATCCCTCCAAATTGCTGTAAATCCAAAGCCTGACTACAATCAGCAAAACCACAGCAACAAACTGACGCTGTATACAGCAAGTAATTCTCTCTAATTAACTGCTAACGAGGAAGGTTTGGCATGTTTCTCCAAACAAGTCCCTGATTATCTTCTCAGTGGGGGTTATAACTTATATGCTATAACGAGAAACTACAACCAGTTTTACACAACAAAAACAAGTACCTAAACACATCTCACGATTACAGTAGCTGTAAAAATGTTCCATTATTTCCTTCATCCATAACCATCATTATTCCATATCAGTTAGAACACAATAGAACTGTAAGTACAGTGTAGTAGACAGATTAAACTAACCACGAGAAAGTACCCCTGACAACACAGTTATATAGATAAGGACAAACAATGTACATGAGAACTTAAATCAAGGAATGTACCAAAGGGAAAAATCCCACAAATCTATCACCAAATTAGACGGGAAAATACTTTCTTTTGTCTAAAATGTCTTCAGAAAATTAACGAGAATGTAGGATACTAGGTAGAGATTCAGAATTCAGATAATAACCACCTGTTAACTTGATGTGTAAGACGGGGAGGGCTGATAAGAAAGGTCTGACCCAGAAACCACGGCATGTTGTATGTGTGAGACGTGGCAAACACGCAAATTATTACATTTTAGTCTGACGGGTCCTAAGGTTGTCAAGGGTTACGGGTAAACAGTAATTTTCTACGTGCATTGTCACACGGTTGTCACACATGGGGGATATAGACTACACTGAAGTTTTAAATTTGATGATAAGTCTGAAGTATATGCTTTGGAAATCACAACAATGAATGCAAGATATACATGTACAATGTAATTTATTTGTATGCATCTGTTTCGTTCAGAAAATAACTTTGAAAATAAATTTTGCACATCTAGCTCCTTGCTCTACTCTAGCATTTTCCTCATATTGCCACAAAGCGGCCTGTCTGAGTCCAGATTACTTCAATGGTTAAGTTTATAGCTTTGAAAAAAGAAGAAGAAAGTTAAACCACTATCCTACCCCTTAAGGTACAGGAACATTGGCAAGAAAATCTTAAATTTTTCAATCTGATGTTAAAAAAGTTAAAGTGACACACTGGCTAAAAGCAACTGTAAAAGCTTCCTAAAAATGGAAAATGATTCTCAAACTGTCTACAGCGTCTTACCTTTATGTAGCACACAGTACCACCAAAACACTTGATCATGCTATAAATAAGTTGCATGCACACAGATGCAGCACAATTACATGCACACAATAATACCCACCAAGGTCAGGAGCCTAATTGAAATTACCATACGTTATTAAATTACAGTTTAACAAGCTTTTTCCATTACCAGAATGGCATTCTAATTACCTGTCACCAAGGTAACAAATTTGTACCACAAAACACTTTAATTCCAAATGAATGAAGCCTTATTCGCATGATTTGGACCGAAACTCGCAAATCCACAAACACAAAAAATAACTTCAAAGGGAGAGCAAGTCACCAGTTCAACAATGCCTGTTATCCGGTTACCAGTAGCAGAATAAATATGTTCACTTATTATCTGATATTCTGTTTACCCAATGTGGCCACCAAAATTGCGTTGATATGATGTGCAAACAAAGTACTTTTTAAAAGCTTTTGACTCTGACCCAGTGATAGGTATTAACTTATTAACCAACAGAAGTATTTAAAATGTTACCAAAGACTCTTGTTACGACAGTCGCTTTGTTGGAGGTTTCAAAATAAAACAGAGACTTCCGACAATCTTTGAAGTCACATTAGCTATCATAAAAGGCATAATGTATTTACCTGTGCTATACAATAGTCAATTTAGATAAATGCTAATTGTTTAATGGGATTATGTATGAGGCTTGAATCTAGCACAGGTTCCTTCTATCACAGTATCACTATTAGTTCTAACCTGCAGTTGGGTTTTAACCATGTCAGTTCAAAGAGGAAAGAATGCTTGCTTGGCTGAGATTTAAACTGGACAAATACTGCAGAGTCTGTTCTACTTTAGTGGCCTAGTAGCTGTGAACCCGTTGGACAGAGCTGCATGGAAGCACGGTGTGAAGACTAGCCAACTGCTGCCTACCCAGCATATCAGCAGCAGTAGAATCTAAATGGATACTACTACTACTTTTACTTAAAAGTTTTCAGAGTAATATTCTCTCTCATGTCTGTCTGTCTCTCTCTCCATAGGTGTATCTTACATCTTACATCCTCCATAGGTGTAAAGGGAATCTAATAGCTGATCTTAATTGGCCATCAACTACTAGTACCTCTCTTTCAAAAGTGATAAATAAGTTCCTGTAAGAAGAGGACAGTTTTGTATTGTGTTTGTTTCCTGGATTTTCTGGGGCATCTCTCGGAGGCCTTGTTACCAACTTGTTGTACACAGAATGTGACTCCTGGGAGGTACAGGTAATGAATGGAGTGAAACTTGTCAGGTGTGATGAATGAAGGTGGGTTCCTATCTGGCAGGATGGATTACGTGTGGCCAGTCAGCAACAAAAGACTTGTACCTTGGGGTTCAATATGTTTGCTGTTCTGCCTCAAATGGCCTACATAATTGTGGAGATCCCAAATAGAAAACGAAATATAGAAAAGAAGAAAAAAGAAAAGAATTCGGTTAAAAATTACTTCAGATAATCAGATGACAATTTAGTCACAAAACTGAGTTTTTTCTAGAACGGTTTGCAATTTTTTTATCATGACTGTGCACATCTTTTGAGGTGAATACTAGTAGAGTTGACGTTTGACTTTTCGTCTCCTTTGTGTCACGACATGTGAGTTCGGCCCTGCCGCAGTATTTACAGAGCATGTGTAATTTTCAGGTAAGATGGGGTGTTTAACAAAGGGCCTGATCCCTGCTAATCCTCCATACACAGCCTCCGTGTGTAAGAAGAGACCACACCTTTCAGTACAGCACAGGTAGACTTAATCCTGGCAACCAGAGTCAAGAAATGCTGAGGGTCTCCTAAGACTGTGTGACGTGACTCGATTAATTTGTGTCTTAAGCACAGTCTCGATATTCTCAGTTTGTCTCTCAACAGAATCTTCTTCTAACAAAACTAGATGTTCTTTAAAAAGAAAGATAACAACGTTCTGAGAGTTTAGATGGCATGCTAAGACAGTGGCCCACCTTTGAGAGGATTCTACATCTAGTCATTTTGATGAGCACTTGAAGATCTCGCCACACTCATTGATAAGAAACACAGCCTAGCATGTAATTTGTTTGTTTTGCATAAACAATACACTGCCTTGGGCACAGGGAGTTATTCTTCAAGCAGAGGTTGGGTCGCGTAAGGGAAGTGAGCCAGCAAAAATCCTGACCACTAATATCTCCACAACCCAACCTCTGCTTGGAGAATACGGGGAGTAGGTACAAGCTGCTAAGGAGCGGACTTTTAGGTTTGAACCACTAACACTGGGATGGACCACTACTCTTTATGATAAGTGTGGTGGGTTCCTTAACATGCTCGAGGTGTGAATGGCTGTCCTCAACCATGGGACGTTACACCCCATCCAAGAAGTCTGTAACCAAAGCTACGTACATGTGCTCATTTTCACCTGAGTCAATTCCCAAGGGCACAACATTGGGGCCTGCTAAGGATTCAAACACAGAACGTTTAGATTCTAACTCAATAACCCCAACCACAAGACCAACATTCTTTACTACAGTACCACTACTACTAGTACTAGTAACTCCCAGCAAGCGATGAACTGATGTGTTTTACTTTTATGACAATGTTTGTACCTTTCCCTAGTTATGTCATTCAGTTTCAGAAACTAGTCAGGTATCTTTTTAATTGTATGTAACACTGTAAAACACTAAAAGATCTTCTGTATAACTCAGTCTGATCCTTTGGGAGTGATTAAATATCAAATGGATTAAATGCAGTTTTTAAAAAGGCTTTCTACAATTCTGATTTTTCCCATGGGAAAATTACAACGACAATAGTGAAAACTGAAGATCAACAATCACAGATTACAAAACAATCAAATTACTCCACCAAATATATTGGGATCATAAATTTTCTCAAACTATAACTTACCATAAAGCGATTTAACGTAATGAATTCAAGGAGCTTTCATCTAGAAAGCTCCTTGATGAATTACAACAACGACAAAGTGTTTTGGTGGTTGAGTTATGGCATCCAGAAGTGCTTCACAGACAAGTGTAAAATATGACTGGAATAACTTTTAGTTTGCTGCTATTTCTTGGAGATGATGTCTTAGACTAAAGTCAGTATGTTTACCCTCCTAAGACTTCTTGGGAAGACTTCTTGAAATTGCCTTGAGGATAAATTACTTCAAAAACAACAACTTTGAAGAATGTTTTTTCGATTTTTCTATTTTCACGTACTGCTCTGATCTATCAAACTTTACACAACCAGGATACACTACCTCCAGGATCTTACGTTGGTGGAAAAACTAAAGTTTCTAAAACGTTGCTAACATGCCCCCCTCCCCCTTTATACCGGAAGAGGCGGGCTGCATGCTGTTCAACACAAGCAACAGCCGATCGCCAACTTTTCTTCTCGCTAAAAACTCACCTTTTCGACGTCTGCAATCCCTATACCACGTCCTCAGCACTCCCTTCCTTCTTTAGAACCTTTCTGTTGCCTTTGACCGCAAAACCTCGGCTCTAATTAACCCACATCGCGGAAAACCCGGACCTTTGCTGGAGCTCAGCAACGCGCTGGCGTGTGTACTTGTTGTTCCGTATCCTGGGGGCGGGGCCTGCGTGATTGACAGTTCGCCGTGACGTCAAGCCCGCCAAAAGTTTCAAACAGCGGTGGGTGAAGAAGCGACATCTACTGACTATGACTGAAACTACACCCAAAAAAATTGGATATGCTGATACATGTACGGTACGGTATTTTGCTTTTAAATTGCACAATGGCCTCTTTGGTGAAATAGGACAGATCAAATCTCAAATTCAAGGGATTCATACTTCTTGTATAAAGATTTCAGGACCATCTGCATTATAAAGTCTTAATGCTTTATGGTCTCCATGTTTGAAAGAATGTTTGGTCTGATACAAAATTTGGTTATGTAGATATTGACTTACTTATGTAGATATAGCAGCTTTTCAATGAGTCCATTTCATGTTCATTTCATTTATTCATCCAAGTATACACTCTCAGGCCAAAAGCCCCGATTTTCAGTCCAAAATCCTCTTTCTATAATGATGACTTGCCATTTTCCATACCACATTTCGCATGTTCTTAGATCTATGACAATGTTTCTTTGTATAAAAAAGAAGGATCATTCACTTCTATCTTACAACGTTTACTTAAAGACCACAGAAAACATTAACAGGTGTAGATTGTGGCTTTATTTGCTGTAAGCTGGAGATACCAGTGGTAGCTCATAATTGGAATGAAGCTTTAATAATGTTACATTGTGTTATGATCACTTAGACATTGCACCACATGAAGGGAAACATTTCAAACATGTTTAACAACAAAGTTTCAAGACGGAATTTGGACCCACACAAGCAGACTAAACTGACTCTTCATTTTCTTTCTACCTGCTACATTTTGGCCATTAGCTTAGCTGCTTTTGTACAGTTTCCTTTCAGCAAGGAGCTTTTATCAGGTAAAAGCTCCTTGCTTTCAGCCATTACAGCTACAAAGTGTCCATACTTCTTTTGGAAGGAAGAAAAGCAAATACACTCTTGTGTATCATAGAAGTGTACATCTTAAGAGATGTTCTGATACAAAATCCTTCTTAAAACCAAGGAAACACTGACATAAGTTTATCATACTTCTAAATACCTTGGATGCAAGGATGCCAAGGCCCATTGTTCCTGTCAAATATGCGGACGATCTGACAACCTCTGAATTGCTAATGGCGTCACTTCCTGGTCAAACGCAGAAGGCACTTGACTCCATTGTTGAATGGGGGGAGGACTACTCTCTCAAGGTAAACGGGAAAAAGACAATGGACATGGTTATCAGCGCAAGGAAGGAGGTAAACATTCCTGTTCCTCCTCATCCCACAATATCCGGACATGTGATTCAGAGGACTACGTCTTTCAAACTACTTGGAGTACACATCACTGCCAACCTTACCTGGGATGAACACGTTCATTTCATGTTGACGAAGTCCCGTCCACGTGTGTATTACCTTGCAGCTGCAAAGAAGGCTGGTCTCCCTACTGATGTCTTGCTCCAGATTTACCTAACTTTCATACGCCCCTTACTGGAGTATGCCAGTCCGGTGTGGGGAGGACTGCCGAAACACCTGTCAGACAAGCTAGAAGCCATGCAGAGGCGCTGTCTTAGAATCATTGGTATCCCATCTGACTCTCTGCCCTCACTATCAGACAGACGGGACGCAGCGACGCTGAAGACTCTACAAGACATACTGCGGGACAGTAGCTCTCCGCTGAGGGAGTTCTTTACTTCACCTCAGGACAGTTCGTACAGTCTTCGTCGGGAAGCCCGATACAGGGCATCTAGAAGTAAAACGAAGCGACATGAGATGTCATTTGCACCCCGCTCTGTAAGATTGCTGTACGAAAGTGCTAGATGATCGGTAAAGAATGTTGATTCTGTCATGTATATTTTCTTAATCCGATTGCTGTCTAATTTTAAATGTTGTAAATGCATTAATGTTTTAAAGTTGATTCTGTGACTGATGACGTATTTCATGTGTACATACATGCCAAGTCATCCAGGAATAAAGCTGAATCTGAATCTTCTATGGAAACTTTTTTTCCCATTATAGAGCAGAGTAAACATAATAGTAGCCTGGGTACCATCTTCCATAGTAACTTCTTGCTCAATATCCCTTGCTATTGATGGTGCGAGAAAGAAAAAGATTGAGCCCCAGGCTAGAATAAAGACATTGATAACCAACACCATGTAATAAACTCATCTCAACCTGATAGTAACACATGTGGCTATAATTCATCAGGTTTCTCCACTTTTGCCAATGCTGAAAATTGCATAGCGGGCAGCAACCAACATACCGTAGATCCCATATTTGCACACTATTGGAAATGTTACGATGACAAAAAAAGAAACACCCTAGATCTTAAAAAATGATTTCATCTATCATTTCTATTTCCCCAACATATTTCCAGCTCCCAGTTTATGCTAACAGTATCAGCCCAAACATTAAAAAAAAAAAAAAACAGCAAGGAGTTTGATACACTTTAAGTTTTTGTAAATAATGCCCTCTATTTCTAGATGAGCTGCAATACGGTAAAGAGTTGCAAGGTGGTGCTTCTTCACAAGTCCTTGTTCGCCTTTTCAAAGTACTTCAGCTTGTCATTGGGGTTTGGAATGATCTGGAAGGAGACACAGAAGTACAAAGGTCAAAGGTTGCAAGTAAAAGTCACCTTGAATATTTGGAATTCATAATATTCAGAACTCATCATTTTCTCAACTTGTGTTTTACACCAAAACACAGTTCAATACTCAATCAATCGTTCACTTGCATCATTAGTTGATGCGTGGCGGCTACAGACAGTTTGGACAGTTCTCGCCACATTGTTCTGCACTGGGCATTATAGAGAGTCCAGCAACTGGACATGATTTTGGAACCGGTCAGACATTTCAGGTAGCATCCACTACATTACTCAGTGTAGTAACTGCATTTTGGCATATCTTATTACCCATTGGTCTAACCTTCATTGATGTAACTAGTGCTTTATCTTTCATTTATTTATTTACTTTAGAAAAGAAATGTTCCACTTACAGTGTCAGCGCCTGGTGTCCAGCCAGCGGGGCAAACTGTGGCACAAAAACAGGACAATTATCACACAGGAACAGAACAACAGTACATTAAAGGTAATTACGGTCGGTCTTCGCCACATGCAGTGATCCAGTTCAAGGAAATATCTGGATCTGGATTTGGGGGTTGCAACATATGGTTCATGAGTATCTTTTGGAGTATGCAGCAAGTTTGAGATGTCTGAGCAACATCTACTTTACAACACCTTGCTTGCACATAGATTCAGAGTATTTCCTAATTTTTCTAGTGTCAAAGAGAAATGCAGAAAGTTTGCTGGCTTTTGTGGGACTTAATTTTGAAGTAAATGGGGGAAAGGTAGGCTTTTGCAATCCAAACAATATTGGAGTACAATGGAAACACATATTCTGCCATGACATTCCATCTTAATAGTAGTCTCAAGAAAATTTTGAGATCCTATGTCATACCTTCTCCGTGTTGGTCGGTGTACTGGAATGCCTGGACCAATCGCAGCGTCTCGTCCACAGAGCGCCCCACGGGAAGGTCGTTCATGGTGATCTGCCGCAGGATCCCTTTGTCATCAATAATGAACAATCCCCTGTAGAACACAAGAAGCCAATGAATCAATTGATCAATCAAACAATCAATAAATTGATCAGTTAGTTGACCAAACCAAACAATCAAGAAAGCCATCAATAATCCAAGGGTTTCCTTTGCTGATGCCTGGCAGCTGTATTCTTTACTGATTTCAAGCATAATGGAACAAACAAAGCTATTCTGTCACCATGGAGGCAAAATTAGTATATTTAGTGGAGTCAGGTCGTATCAGGCCAGGAGGGGATCATGGGTTTGCAGGAAAAACAGACGTCAACACTGAAATGCTAAGTTTCCTTAGATTCTGTAGCTCCAAAACTACATGCGCAAACACAAGATAGCAGTTACTCAAGCTACTGGATAGAGTTTGTAATCCATCAGACATTTCAGGTAGAAATGGCTATCCAGTTACTTAAGGCCCAATCTACACTTGTCATTTTTTAACTGTAGAACTACACATCATAGTCTACTACTGTAGTTGACAACTAAGTAACTGTTACCTTGTGTGCCTTATTGCCAAGAGGTAACAGTTATTCAATTTGTAAGCAGCTAGATAAATGATGCTACCTGAAATGTCTGACGGTTTACAAACTCTATCCAGTAGCTTGAATAACTGTTACCTTGTGTACCTTATCACATGTACCTGGATATCTAGCTATCCACAAACATGTACCTGAGTGTGTGTCCCACATCCTCCAGCAGCACACCGTAGTCTCGAGAGATCTTGTGCGTGAGGTCGGACAGGAGGGGAAAGTTCATCGGGCCGAGTCCACCCGCCTTACGGGGGGTGTTGATCCTGAGGAAAAAAATTTGGATGTGATTTCATCCGTTATGTAGATGAATATGCATCAATACGTATAGACAGGAGTCTGAATGATTGGGTCAATGGAAGAAAAAGGCTAGGAGGTCCTTGATTTGACTTACAATACTTTTTACGATTTCTTACATATATGACACCTGAAGGATTGGTAACTATGTGCATTCTGTCTTGCTATTGAAGCATAAGTTTAGCTTCTAATCAAAGTGCAGTCTGTTATTTCTGAAGCTCTACTTACCATGCAAGATGCGTGAACTGGGAGTCCACTGACACGCCCACCACCTCCGTGTTGACCTTGCGGAACTCTTCCACGCGCTCGTTGAAGGCGATAATCTCAGTCGGGCACACAAAGGTGCTGCAGAGGACAACAAAAATCTAAACTCAGTCAGGCACACAAACGTGCTGCAGAGGGCAACAAAATTCTATCTCAGTCTGAAGGCAAGAAAATTTAATTTCTTGAATACATGAGTATTGTCTATTGAGATGTTGTTTGTTTGTTTGTTTGTTTGGCCGAGCTCCCGCTCGAACCAGGCTTGAGACGATACAGTGTAAAATCAATGACTCTGTTAGTTACAATATGAAGACAGCTTAGGGCCTCTCAAAAGTCCTAACAAAACAACATACCAGTGAAAGTTTTAGAGATGGAGCTGTAGATGTACTTGTGACCACAACATCACAAAATCTAATCACACCCATGGCGTAGCCTGTGTTTACACAATCTCTTGCTGGCTAGGGTTAATAACCCCTCCCGAAGAGGTGGCAACTGTAAGGCCGGTCGCTAGGAGCACAATTTTAGTCAGGCTAACCTATGCTGTACTCACAAGTCAAGAGGGTAGAAGAAGAAGACGAGGTATTTCCCCTTGTAGTCTGACAGCTTGATCTCCTCAAACTTCCCGTTCACCACTGCCGTGCCTTGGAAGTCTGGGGCAGGCTTGGAGACTGGGAAATAAAGAGGCAACTTTTGAAAACATAAATATAAGACATTCATATAAACATATCAACCACAGGCCATGTCAATTCAATATGTTGGTTCTCAGATTATAAAAAAAAATATGCTTAACTGGAAATTTAATGAAAACAATATTGCATGCAGAAAAAGCAACACAAAAGGTATTGTACATGGCAATACCGGTGGCTAGACTGTGGTTGTATTCGTCTATACAATGTACCTGGCAATTCTGGGTGATTGCAAAATAGTGAAAAATAGTAAAATGGGTAACTGATTCACCAAATGATCAATAGATAGAATATAAAGGACACCACTGGATATGTATTTTTGAATTGGGCTATTGGACAACCATCTCAAAACCATCTCTAGCTTACCATATTTATGACTGTATTAGACCTAAATATTATTGAAAAAAAAAGGACAAAATATACCTCTTATTTTTGACGCACCTAAGCACAGATACATGTGGGCCAGACGGAAGGATAAAAAAGAAAACAAACATGAAGCTTCTGTTGTTGTGTAGGTAATATACATGTTAATAAGTCTGAAGAAGGAAGTTTGGGGGCCTAAAGCTATGAATAATTAATAACTGCTCGGAATTGCATGCTGTAAACCTACATCTAATAGAGATATATTATCAACAGGACTCGATACTCATGTTTTTCTAAAGCAAAAAAAGTATAGGCGAAAACTATCATGCAATCCATCCACACTCAAAATAGAAAAAGAAAATTGCATAAAATGTTTCCCGTAGGTTGGCGTCTTTTGCACAGCAATGGAGATCACATGTCAACAATGGTGCTTAAGGTTTCAGGTGAGCTCGGGCGTAGCAAGATGTTGGCTGTTTCTGAGGACGTGGCACAAACGAGTGTCGGGTAACATTGCACCTCAGGGTACAAGTGCCTAAACAAGGACCTGGCAAAATAAACTATGGCAGAGAAAAGTGTGACCACCTGCTGGTCTCTGGTATTTTCACACCTGGAAAAGGGGGAGGGGCCTTTCTGCTTCATTTGAAGGGGGCGTTGCGTTTCTACTGTTATTAATATCAGAATAATTGCAATTTTTTTTGCTCCAAGACGTATAATTCACAGCTCTGCCTATACCAGTACATCTACATACTAGTATTTTGTTTGGCCTTTGGAAGTAATTTAATTTCATGAGTTAACGTGGCCTAAAAATCATCTGACCACGTCAAAGAAAACAGTCGTAATCTTTGCATTGTCTTCAAGAAATGTCCAGAATAACTTAGGCAATCAGAGACTTCAAGCTGTCACTGGTCAATCGAACAGTCTTCTTCGTTTCACAACCACTTTTTATTCTTCTGCAGACGTTTCGGTGACTGTCTGTCACCTTCATCAGTGCAAAATGAAATATACTAACGTTACTCGGTGCGATATGACCTATACAGTGCAAATCGAACTAAACCTATTGTGACGTAATTACTTGACATGGAATGTTCTCGAACGTGATACGTTAACCATCCTTGCCACTTTGTGACAGCAGAGAAAGAAGAAAACAAGTCAGCGGTGACAGACCACATTGCAAGAAATAAATGTGTAATAGATTGGGAGGGGGCTAAGGTTATTGACAGAGAGGACAACAAATACACACGTTGGGTAAAGGAAGCCATCTGGATCAGAAAGTCTACAGCAGTAATGAATAGAGACGAAGGGGGGTATAAACTTAGCCATGTTTGGGACCGCATCCTTGCCACTACGTCACAAAGTGGCAAGGATGGTTAACGTATCACGTTCGAGAACATTCCATGTCAAGTAATTACGTCACAATAGGTTTAGTTCGATTTGCACTGTATAGGTCATATCGCACCGAGTAACGTTAGTATATTTCATTTTGCACTGATGAAGGTGACAGACAGTCACCGAAACGTCTGCAGAAGAATAAAAAGTGGTTGTGAAACGAAGAAGACTGTTCGAATGATCTACCAACCTGATGAAACTATTTACGGATGTCACTGGTCAAGATTTGTTGATTTTTGCTTTCCTCTTTTATTGTCCGAGAAAATATTGTTCTGGTGGCATGGCGTGTTGTGCAGGTAACACTAACAGACGTGTTGGTTTGACTCACTCTGTGCCTTGCTGCCTGTGAGCGCGTGCTCGGTGGATCCTGGCCACTGCATGCCCGGGTACAGCGTGCCCCTCTGTGGCTGCTGGAAGCAGATCTCATCCTTCTGGTCCTCGGCAGCCCAGCAGGCCGTCAGAACAAGCGCCACCGACAGAACAAACCTTTGCAGACCTGCCATGTTCTTCTTCCTTTGCAAGCGTGGGATACGTGGCTTGAAAGCATGAACACGCTTTAGTATGATCATATATGTGCTAAAACAAAGTATCTTTGACACAAACTAGAATAGATTTATATGAAAACCAAAACATTTTATTATAACGTAAATGAAAATGTATAATACACGTAATGGAAATTACTTAAAGGCTTGTAGAATTATCACGATTTAACCTTATGTTTGGATGCTGTCTCATATTATGAAGTGACCTCTAGCGGCCATTTTGAATTATTGCAGTACACTGTGAACATTTACTTGCTGTACTGATTTGAACTGCTAGGAGTCGCTTTTGATCCATGGCACATAGGGTGTGCTTTCAATAGTGACCACTAGTCGGCGCTTCTAAAAAGTTAACAATGCGCATGCGCTGTTGTCTCGACCAATCAGATTCAAACATTGCGAGATTTAAATTTTCAGTTTCACCACTAAAAAGCCAAGGAGGTCGTAGAAGACTTCATGCGCTCAGAATTTTAAGATTGTTTCCATACTTTAGGGATTTTCAGGGATACTGTTGTAGACTGGGCGTCCAAGACTTCTGGTTAAGGTCAAGGTTTGGATACCAAGCTGATTTTTGAGCGGAAACGAAGAGAAGAAACGGTGAGTGGTGTGGTGTAATTCAGTCTGCCATGATTATTTTGAAAGCCGTACCATGACGTGTTTGTGATCAGTTGTGTCCTGGCTTGACGTTTAGTTTTCCTTGCCACTTGCCATTCCGACAATTAGCCAAGTTTTTTCTGAGTTGACTACTCGAAGTTACACACAACAGTAAAAGCAAAGACTCCATGATAGCGTGATTTACATAATTTGAAAACACGCAATTTTTGAAAACTCACCCAGTAGTGAGTGACTCAATGAGACTGATCAAGGACCTTGGAGTTGGACTGAAATAGATAAATATTTATTACAGTGGTGTTGAAATCACCAGCCTCAAATATGTCTGTAACACTTCCCTGTAAATTACTAAATAGATGAAATAAGGCATGATGAGCATAGCTTAGCTTAGGAAGTTGTCCAGTTTCTTCTGAACTAATCTCCAAGCAGATCCTACAATGACATAAGAATAAGATAGTATCAAACATTCAAAGCTGGCCAAGGAGTGTAGACAGCAAATAGGTGTCCATTTGCCCAGTAGTGAAACACACTCAGCCGGCTTCACTCCCCTGCCAGCTTTTGATACTTATGATCTTATGCTACCGTATAATCTGCTTGGGGATTATTCTGAACGGTTTATGTGTGACAATTTCCGCTGTAAGATTATAATATTTATATAACCAGATGCTGGCACAAACCTTTGAAGCTGTTGAGCTACAATTTGATTGTCATCATTATGTGATGAATAATACGGAAAAATACATACTGTATGAAATGATAATGACTCTCCCAAACCTTTGCTTGAAGCTGTTGAGCTACATTCAATATCATATGATGAAAAAAATACGGAAAAATGCATATTGAAATTTGAAGATTTTCCACTGTCTTACAACACCAAAAATTAGCTTACCTCGAAAAAATACATAATTATAGTATTATGAAATAATAATGACTCTCCCATCTTTCTAGTGAGAATGGAACGGTCCAGAATTACAAACCACGCGGGCGCTTACAAGAAGCAGAAAGATGGCGGTATTGACAAGCGTGCCTTGAGGGCGCACCGACGCTCCATCGACCAGCGGAACATTCGCGACCAGCAGCTGATGGGGAGGAGGAAGATCGATGACATGTCACCCCTGAAGGAGGTGGACCTGAACGTGTCACAGGACCATCAGGAACAGGGTAAGGAATAGTCCATGTGGACCTTTAGGGGTGGACCTGAAAAGGGTTGGAGTAGTAAAACAATAGCACGGAGTTTTGTGACACAGATCAAAAAGGTTATGATGTTGACTGAAAGTTTTTACAGATTTTGTCGTGACCAGAATTATCATAGAATTATGATGCATAGAAACCTGCCATGAGTCTAACACTAGTAAGTAACAGAAAAGTATTTCAACAGTTGCGTTGTCTAGTGTCTTTGTTTAAACATCAAGTTATAATATAAACAGTTGTCCTTTTCAGTCATCTTTTTTCTCTCAGTTGCTGTCATGTGACAAAACAGTTACTCTGCCTTTCTCAGTCACATAGGAAAGATAGTGGAAGCTATCCAAAACATCTGACTCTATCAAGTTGTATGACAGATATTTTACTTGAAATAATTTTGCTCATGTCTTGACGTTTAACTGTTAGCCCCAGTAGCGGCCCTGCCGAAGCCCGGCGCGGTGAAGCCCGATCGTCGGGAGATGCTGCTCAAGTGGAAGCAGGAGAAGGAGCTAAAGCAGAAGCTGGCAGCTCGAGAGAAGGCCAAGAACAGGACCTTCAAGGTCTGCCACGTCAAGTACGACCCCACTCCAACCTGGTCTGCTGCTGAGGAGGACAACAAGAAAACAAAACCTAAGGTACCGCCTGCTGCTTGACAACTTTTACTAGTAGTTGGCTATATAGAGTGGGATAGGAATATTTTTTTTCCAAGTTAAAGTGAAAGAAATATTCCACAGTTAGAAAAATTCTATTTTTGAAAATAAGTGTGATGAATGATGATTCGGGATTGCCTGAGTACCATCCTCCATAGAGACTGCTGGCTCACTACTTTTGCTTACTAATGCAGCGGTCACTACGGAGGATGGTACTCAGGCTACACATGTAGATTGCGGAGCACCACTGTTCTATTCTTTAAATGAGATCCTTGCAGCCATCCCTTCTCTTTCCTTTTTTTCCTTGTTTCTTTTTTGTGTCCATTATTGCGATATCCTTTAGCCCGGGCCGGGCCCCCTCACAAGGATTTAGAAAAATATATAATATTATAAACATATGAAAGCACAGAGGTACAAATGGCTGCTGATGATGATGGATACAATTTTTGGCATGAAGTTCAAAATCCAAAATCATTTAGCCGTAAAGTATTGATCATTGACATTCCCTTCCCAGCAGCCTGTTGGCCCCATGAGGGCGTCGGCCAGACTTGCCGCCCGGACAGACGCAAAACCCAAGCCCGACGCACCGGTCGGAAGGGTCACCAGGTCGCGAGCTGCCTCGGCCAATCAGAAGGCAGCAGCAGAGCCGCCCAAGCGGACGACGCGGCAGCGTGTTCCGAGCGGCACGGCGGTGAGTAAGAAGGAGGTGCCAGCGCGCCAGACCAGGAAGAGAGCCACCAGCACCAAGGAGACTGGTGAGACATTGTTCTGAAGTTGAATTCCTCGCAGCCAGTCAGTATTGTGAAATACACATGTGCTGTGAATTCATTTGTCTTTGCTGGGCATTTTGGAAATGGAAATGGAAAGAAGGAATTTGCAATGCTTTAAGTTTGCTGTTGAAACAATTCTGTAGTACAGTAGAATCAAATGTAGTCACTGTGTCATGATTTTTGTGGTAAAGGATCACTGCATCAATACAACCACTGCAAACATTTGAGAATATTAAGACAAAGCTCATCTGAGTCTTCTGACAGGGCTAGAAAGAGTTGCTTTATCCACAGCATTTCAAGCTGCTGATTGGACAATTACATCTATGTAAAGCTTAGAAAATGTCTACTAAATTTTGCTTATGCTTGGTGCAATACCTGCTACCAGTTTATGTTGTAAAGAAAACGCTTATAAATACTCTCTTCTGACCTGTGACCTCGCAGAGCCCAAACCAGCGCCAGTGAAGAAGCGTGCTGCCTCTGCTAAGCAGGCCGAGCCGACGAGGGTCACACGCGCACGGGCCAAGAGCGAGGCTGCAGTTCCAAACAAGCCTGCTGCTGACCACAAGACCGTTGACGACGGCCTCGACGATGACCTTCAACCTGTGAACTTTGACTTCAGCCTCAGCAAGGTCAACACAGTGTCCAATCAGAGGGGAGAACCACAGGTCAGTTTTTTTTTTTTTTATATCTGTTGCATGAATTTCACATGTCAACTGCACAGTTGCAGAAAAGCTAATATTTCTCATTCTCCAACACAGAGGGACCACAGTCGTGTCAAAAAAGAACAAGAAACAGCCATGACTTCAAGTACCAGAGTTTCCAAGCTAGGATTGATGTGTTCAAAAATTCATATTTTCCCAGAACTATCGTAGATTGGAATTTGTTATCACCAAGTACAGTACTGTAGGGGCATCTTCTCTGGATAGTTTCAAAGAACGCTTGCAGTTAGATGTTCAGTGTAATATAACCAGCTGCTGCCGCGCCGCGTGCCTGCGAAGCTGGTGTGTTACGCCGAATGGCGGTTATACCGGCTATATAGATACAGATACAGGTATCTAATACCAGCTCAAAAGAACAAAACTCGACTGTGTTTACCTCTGCTATCTTGTGCACTCAGACCAGTTAGGGACCGCCCTTCTTATAAATATTAATGAGCTTGCCCTTATATGGGCAGTCAGCCGTTGGGGAATCGGGCGTAGGAGGATGGTGCTGTGTAAGACGTAACATGATTGGCTGATAGCTTCCCAGCGGCCTTCATCATAATAACCACTGATCCACTGATAGGGCATGAGATAGCAGGGCCCCATAGGCTAATGCCGTTGGGGACCGGGCGTTAGGAGGATGATATTTCTAGCTACGGTGATAAATTGCATCATAAGTACTGTACATAGACATAGTATCATACTATACACATAGTACTTTTTGTTTGTTTGAACCTTACTTTATTAATGAAAGCTCAAATCAGCATGCAGGCGGCTTTTCTTTGAGGACATGAGGGATCGGAAGAGGCAAGGATCAAACTTTATATAACAGAGATAGAGTTTTACTTTACATGTACAGTTTACATTATGACATAGTTTACATCACTTTAAGTTGAACACTCCATGTTTTGCTACGACCATGAGAGAATAATAGGGAAGTGGATTGAGATGCTCTTTGAGTTAATACAGGATAACAGTGCTACATTTACTTATTTTTGTCCCCAGGAATCGAACCCTGGACCCTCGTTTGCCCCCACTGATTTCTCCTTCCACGCTCCGAGCCACCTGCCTTCCTTCTCCTTCACCCCCCTGAGCCCGAGGTCAGCTGACGCGTTCTTGTTCCCGGGGTCGGGTGCTGGCGGATCCTTCCTCAACTCTCCTTATGTGTCCAAAAACAACAGGTAAGGAAAGGGGTAATCTTGCTTACTAAAAATGTTTGATTAAAACTACATGCAAAAATGTTAAAAGGTATTATCTAATTTTGTAAGAGTTTGCAGTATTTTGTCAAAATGAAATTGAACAAGAGCCCTTTGTATTACCATAGTAAAGTATAAAGGGTGGCTTAAACAAGTCATAGTATTATATGAGAAACCAAGTCTACAGAAAGTCTCCTGTTATTGACTCTCTGTCTTACAAAACAGGATTTTTAGACTTAGAGTCCAAAAGAGTCATAGATCATAACTATCTTTAATAGAATAGACCCACTACCTGTAAAAAACATACAGTCATGTCATTCCTATTCTTTTTTTCCAGACACTCCACTCCCAAGTCCGTCACCCGCAGAAACAAGAGAACCAGCAAACTGGCCCGAGCTGAGGAGGGCGAGGCAGCTCCCGTCACTACGGCGACCGAGCAGCCAACCAATGAGGTGCCATCCAGTGAAAATCAGACCAATGAAGAGCCAGGCCCAGAAAATGTTGCTAAGGCAACTGATGTGCAGGCCAATGAAGAGTCAGCTCCCATCCCCATGGCAACAGAGCAGCCAACCAATGTGGTGGCATCCAGTGAAAACCAGACCAATGAAGAGCCAGAACCTGTGGCTATGGAAACAGAAGAGATGGCCAATAAGGATACGACCAGCAAACAGCCAATCATGCCAGAGCCAGCTCCCATTGCCATGGAAACAGAGAAGGAAGCCAATGAGAGCCAAGCAGTGGAGGAGCAAGCCAATGAGGAGCCAGTTCTGCCTGAAGGTATGTGATCTGTTTTTTCTGGATATACCCAACAACAAGTTTTGACACCTTAGCAAGAGTGTCTGTTGCTGTAGTTTGATGAATTTTTCCTTGAACTTTTCATTTTACAGAAGCTGAGCCAAAAGATGCTGAGAAGACTGAAGCCCCACTCGAGGAACCAATGCAAGAGGCTCAAGATGTCTCAGAGGCGGTTTCATCTACCGAGACTCTTCAAGATGCTGTCCAGGTCCATCAGATGGAAGCTTCCCAAGATGCAGTGCAGGAAGCATCCCACGATGCACCAGCAGCTGACCCATCTGTCCAAAGCCATGAGATGGAACCTTCCCAGGATGCAGTGCAGGAAACTGGTCCATCTGTGGATGCCCCAGAGCAGGTGGTTCCCTCCTTCCCTGAGGTGGGTCCTGATGCGGCAGCTGTGGAGGATGTTCTGCCTGTGGGAGATGCCAACCAGCTCATCCAGCCTGCTGATGACATTGTGCAGGGACCCGAGGATGGAGGTGAGGTCCCTGCTAGTAACAGTGAGCAGACATCTGCTGAATTCACAAACTGCTGCTACTAGGATATTTTTTTTTGTACGTTGTAAAATTTGCTGTAGCAGACAGACAACAGGGCATAGACTGCCATTCACATGTGACCTGCTCTTCCTCTTTTCATCATTACTATCAGAATATTTGCAGCAATTTTCAAGCCTTTTCAGTTTTGCTTTCTGAAACTGTTGCTTTCTGTGTTTTAAGATCTAGAGTCTTTGTTCCTACACTTACAGCACTCATACTAACTAATTGACTTGATGCAGTATTTTACAGAAAGAGCACACTTCATGATAAAACCTTGTGAATATATGAAGTTTCTAAAAACTGCTTTACTTGTTTAAACAGCAGAGGCACATGACGTGCCGTACTTCCGGCGGCTGCTGGTGTCCCAGGCAGAACACCTGACAGGGCTGTGCACCAAGTGGGAGGACACAGTCACACAGGACGGACTCTCAGAGGAAGGTTGGTCTGATTTTGTGACTCTGTTGTCTGAATCAATTTTCTCTCATTATGATAACAATTACTCCAACTAACAAACCATATGGTCAACTTCTTTTAATAATGTCAGTAGCTATTTGTAAAGACATTTCTCTCTGCAAATTTTTCTGCATTCTTTTTGTATGGAAAGTTTCAAAATTACTTTGCAAGGTTGTAACTTGTATTCATAGATAGCAGTGACTGTCACAATGAAACTGCAACACATGCAAAATATGCTTTGGAAATATATTAAGGGGAAGCAACATCAGGCATATTTCTAAAGAGCTCTGTTTCAGTGCACACTATTGTGGTGTTAGAAGACTGTTCTGCTGTGATTATCTTTAGTCCATCATCATCATCATCATCTCCAGTACTGCTTATCCCACAACAATGTGGATTATTAGCAGCTGGTCCAAGGTCAGATCCGGACATCAAGCTATATTTCTAAAGGACTGACAGCTTACAGTTTCTTGATGTTAGAGGACTGAAGGAGGATGAATGATGATGAGGGTTTAACTGTTCTGCTGTGATTATCTCTAGTCCAAGGTCAGATCCGGACCACGATCGGGCAGGCGCAGCTGCTGATGGACCAGCGGTTCAAACAGTTCTCCGGGCTGGTGGACAACTGTGAGTTCAACACCGGCGAGAAGGAGACAACCTGTCAGGACCTGCAGGGATTCTGGGACATGGTCTACTTCCAGGTCAGTCACTGTCTACTTCCGGGTCAGTTACAACCTGTACTTGCCGGTCAGTCAGGATGTACTTCTGGGTCAATTACAACCTCTACTTGCAGTCCAGTGATGGTGTACTTTGGGGTCAGTTAGGTTCTACTTCCAGGGCAGTCATAGTCTACTTGCAGGTCAGTTTGGATCTACTTCCGGGTCACTTACAATCTTTACTTGACGATCGGACTGAATTTACCTGCTGTGTAATCTCCAAATAGACGTTGGGTGGAAGATTTTTAAGTTTTCTGACAGCGACAGGCAGACTTCTCTGATAGGCTTAAGGCAACAAACGTGAATCAGTCAGAATTGCACTGAGGCAGGTGACAGACGGTCAGCAAAACATTGGTGGGAATAAAGCAGTGGCTGTGTAAAGAGACTCATCTGAGCAAGTCAAATCTGTAAAGTTTCAATTGATTTTTGGAATATACAATGAACCTAAAAAAGACTTGTACTATTGTAAATTTTAGTTTTGTTTAACATGGAAAAGAGTCCAGTGAACAGAACTTTTTCTGTGGTCTCTATAACAAGTGTTCCATGTTTTTAGGTTGAGGATGTTGACAAGAAGTTTGATGACCTTGAGAAGTTGAAGGCCAGGAACTGGGAGCCAGAGGAGGTCAAGAAACCAGTCAAGATCAAGAAGAAGATTGTCAAGGTAACAGGAATGTCTTCCAATCTTACGAAGAATTACATGTAGTATTCAATTGTTGAATGAGTTGAACCTTTTTTAAGGGAATGAGCTAGTGACCAGCAGGAATCAAACCCCTGTACTTTGAACCAAAATTCACCACCATCTGGACCATATGCAGGGCTTGAAATACCAGCTGCATATGCAGGTTAGTGCAGGTAAAATTGGAGCTGTGCAGGTATTTTTGGTGTCTACCTGCACCTAACCTGCACTGGTCCATGTTCTGGGTTTCATACATAAATGCCCTATGATGTAGGTGTGTATGAATTGTTTTTAGCTGCATTGAATGTTACACGGCTGTTTCGCATCAGCGGTTTAGTTTAATTTGAATTTGGCGCCGTGCGCCCCCTGCGGCCACGCCGGTACTGCAGCACAGCCTGCCATAGTTCCGCGCACCCCAGCTTTCACCAATCATAACTCGCCAATCCGGTCACATGACGGGCTAAGATTAGAGAGGAAGGTAGCCATGTTTGTAGGCATTGTGTGGCGAGTGGTTCATGGTAGTCCGCCTAAATTATCGCAATCCGTGGACAGACAGCAGCGACGGAGCGTACAACGGAGATTTTGGCGCAGCGGGGAACGAAGGGTAAGTTCAAGGCGTGTTTGGTTACCTTTTCCAAATTTTCCGGCGAATGAGACCTCCTGAAACGTGAAATCGACCTGTTTGCACGTGTTTTGGTAGAGAGAAAACCTCGTCTATCATTTTTTCTACGACGCTGGATATCACTGGGAAAGAGGTGCGAACTAAGCTTTTTTTTTACGTAATTACTAATTTGTATAACTCTCCACGTGACGTAATCTTAATTTCGTGGGGATTAATTGACGATTTTATTATAAATACTACATCAGAGTATGCGGAAGCCCTTTGTTTACACTTTTGTTTACATGACAGGCGCCCTATTTTCTGTAGTTTGTATCATAATCAAAATGGTAACGGTATAGACTGTGTAGAAGGTTCTAGTTCTAGATCTACACGATGGTTCTCTGTTCGAGACAATGGTGTCAGGTCGGTAAGAATACAGCAGTATACTTTTTTCAGACACATAGAATAGCTAGATTTAATACCCTGAGGTCTTCCAAATAATAAGGTATAACTTACTAGTATGGTACTCAAGTGTACATGTATGACTATGAGCTCTCTTGAACTGTTTAGTCTTGATGAAATGTTGGCAGACGTACACATCATGAACATTATGTTACCTTGTTTATTGACAACAAGAACTACATGCGCACTGATATTTACATCACAAAGATATTCTAATTATTTTATCCTTAAAAGGCTCAACATAGATTTCCTACTGTTTCATGGAACATTGCAAGAATTGCCTAGCTTTGTTCTTTTAGATTTTATATAACATTTTAATAATAAATAAATAAATAAATAAGTATATATAACATTTTCTTTCAAGTTGCATTTACACGTGGGAGGACAGCGAAGCAAAATGCTCACAAGTTAACTTAGACATTTTTAAAGACCAGTAAATTTGAGTACTGATACATGTTGGATCTAAACGTCTGTTTCTGTGAAATCTCTCTGCAGGTACAACTACAACTTACAAGGTAGCTGGTCCTCCTTTACCACAGACATGAAGGGGAAGAATGACTGGAACCCTGCAGGCTTGTGTGATTTTAGGTACAAGCTACATACTTTATATAAGTTACTCTAGTTCAATATTAGTCCTTAGAATTAAACTGGATAACATCATACAAGTGCTATATATAGGAACGCCTTGTATAATACCAGTAAGTCTACTTTACATCATGTTTATTTCATATCTCATAGTTAGGCATGATGCTATCGTAGAGTCTAGAATTTGCTTTTACAGCAATGACAAACTGTCCATATGGGAGATCATGAAAACAGTTTGAAGTCAAAAATTTGAACAACATATCAGCACAAACAACTAATGACTTATTAAGTTCACTTGCTTAACAAAGTCACACAGTCTTCTTTCTCTTAACAGGTGCAGGAACCTTGCCCGTGTGGTCCGGGCTGACCTTGATGAGATGGGACTTAAGGGTAGACTTGAGTCGAGCGACAGGGTCAGCAATGGAACGGGTTGACTGTGCAAGTCTGTTGAACTGGGCATGGACCTCTTCAATCCCCTGTTCCGCCAGGAAGCCGAGGCCGAAGCCCCAGCGGCGAATACAGGGGACCACATGCTCCTCAAGTAAGTGCATCTTCAGGCTTACACATCTTGAGTCTTTCCTGTACTCTGACATAAATGACTTTATGTCGAGGTCTAAAAGAACAGAAAGGAAAAAGTATTCATAAATAGATTGTTTGATTGTAAATATGTGTTAAAAGCCTCCATTTGTCACTGTGTATAGAGTTATATATTTTTTAAAATTATTTCCCAACTATAATCATACCCCCTAGGTGATCAAACATACATGTAAGGCAGGTGTTGCTCAGGGTCAGATCCAGCCATGATTGATTGTTTCTGTTCTATTTAGCTAGTGGGGCCCAACTGACTGGTACCAAAATTTTGTGTATGAACAAGGTGGAAATGTTACCTAGCTGGTCTAGGTCTTTGTCCTCCTTCTTGCCGCCGTGTGCATATCCTTTGTGGCATTTTGCAAACATCTTCAGACGTTTCTCGTGTCTCTCAGCCACCTCCTTCCCCATTCGGATAATGGACAGGGGGAAGTCGTTCCCATCACAGATTTCACCCATGGTCTTCACCACACTGGATGTAAGATGCTCAATTGGTTTGTCCTGAGAACATACATGCACACAGAAAACAAGTCATATAGGGTACAATGAAAAGTATACAGTAGCTGATGTGTTTTTATATTTCTTGTGCATGATAGACTGCCCTGACGGCTATCACTAGCTACGGGACTGAGAGAATGATAGACATGGATCACTGCTGCTGTCTGTCGTGAAGCCCCTGCGACTTCTGCGGGTACGGGCCTGAACTGAACACAGACAAAGAAGTGCCTGGAGAGAAGTCTGAACTCTACATCTTCATGTCTATCTTGTCCACAATGACCTGGAGGTCACTGGAAAAGGTAGGTAGGTAGGTATACAAACAGATGTACTTACATTTAGCATCTTGTTGACATGATTGCCAACAAAAGTCCTGCCTTGGTATGCCTCCCGGTGCACTTTGAAGCTCTTCATGACAGGTTCCAACTGGCTCGCCAACGGCCCTTTTCCAGGTTTCACTGAGGCCTTGGTCAGGATGTCTGATGCTTTCTTTCTCTGTATGAATGAATAGTAGTAGATGTCAGTAGGTCACAGAAAACTAAACCCACTTTAGGATTGATCCTGGGTTGGGGGTATGATCTGGGAGCCAGCCAGTGAAAAGTGACATATTACAAACTTGAGTTTTTGTACTGTACTAGGAAATACTCTTAAGGTCTTATGTTTGAAAGACAAGGAGATAATGTTAGGAGTATATTTTCTTATCTACATTGTCCTTGTTATTGTAACATTATATTGATGGAGAAAAGTCACACATTTATGTACATACTGTTAAGTTTTGTTGTTGTTGTGTACTTACCAGAGTGTCTCTTCTCTGGACGAGCTCAGAAACCATAGCTGTCGCTTCATTGAACACAGCTTCTGCTAACTCGTCGTCCACATCTTGGTTTTCGTAGGCTAGGAAGGCCAGCTGGTTTTCCTGTTCCTCAACGAGGTCATCCAACTCATCCGCCTGGACCTGGAACACTTGAGCATCGTCAATGACGTTGATGAATTGCTCAAACGGCTTAAGGTGCTGGTCTTTCTTGACGTCTTCCCTGTCAGCCTCCTGTGCCAGGACCAAACTGTGAAGGTAGGCCTGGATCTTGAGGTCTAACTCTTGAACCGCTCTCTCGAACTCGTCGTAAAGCCGCTTGAAAACGCCAAGGCTTATATGCAGCCCTGGCACAATTGCCTGAAAGTGATAGTTTACATACTAGTAAGAAGCATTGTAGAAAATGATATAGTTTGAATAAGAAACATTAAGACATTTCTTGTTTATAAAGAGGTGTGGGTAGCCCTTGGGCTCATGACCTGTCAATGTAAAGGCTCCAAATGTATGTGTTGTCAGACTAAGATTGCATACTACCATCAATGAAATTATAACTGGAAGAATCATTAAAAATTGTAGGCAAATAAGTATTTATTTTGAAGTTCATTAATCTTTTTACAGATCAGTCTCAACTGTTACTAATAGGACATTTGCAATTGTTTAAAATTTGATGTGGGTATTAGAAGGCTGAGGCATGCAGCAATATTTATGTATTTTGTTTTTGCTAATGTTGTTCACCTGCTCAAGAGGGATCTCAAACAGAGGGGCTGCAATGACATTGAAGTACTCTTGGGCTTTCTTTACACTCCCTCTCCCTTCCTGCAGGAAGGCCCTCAGGTTCTCCGCCATGTTGGCCAGTGTCCTGTCAGGGGTCCTCAGCCGCCTGTTCTCTATGTCATCAATCCCAGCCTTGGTGACTTTGCACCATAGACATGGGAAAGTACCTGGTATAGAAAAGACAAGAATACTTAATCCATTTGGCTGTGTACTGTTCTTGTGTTATCTGAAAAAATGGCTTGTTTCATTTAGGCTGATTAATACAGAATTTGATCAAGACTCACCAGCTGCGCCTGAGATGCCATATATGGTTGACAGGAAGGCGTAATCCCCGGCCATGAACAGCTTTATCCTGTATGTCTGTCCATCCTTACTTCTGGAATGAAATGAGTGATACAGTAGTTATAGGGTTACATATACTGACAGTCACTATTATCTGTTTATACAGAGAAACAAAAGGCATGACTCATGCCCAGAAATGGACCCTTAGCAAGTCAGCTTGAGTCTGCACTTAGCACCTTCAACATGAGAGATGTACCACAGTAGGACCTTTCTTGGCAATCATGTCAACAGTAAGTACAATTGATTATTATGTCTCAAGAGAAAAAATTATCAACATACCTCCACATTTCCTCCTGCAGCGTTTTCACATCATCCTTAAACCTCCCCAGCGCTGTCGTTATGTTCTCCCTGTTATCCTTTGACTCAAAGAGGCAAAAGACTGAGGTATTTGTCTTGGAGTTGGGATGTAGCACGTTGAGTGGTTGGAAGGCCATCTTGAACGATGGCCCACCGTGGTCCCCTCCAATCTTTACCCATATCTCGTCCTCCGGGATATTCCCCCCGTGCCATGTCAGTTTCCTGTGAAACAGAGTAAACCTTAATTTTAATATGAGTAGAACATAGCTGTCCATGTTTGTATATTAAGGTACACAAGGTCCTGTCATATTACACTATGATACCTAGTGAACGGAACCAAACTTACCCAGCTTGTTTGCTCCTCTCCAGGTAGTCATGCATGGCTGAGACCAGGGAGACCAGGTAAGCGCAGGGTTTCGGCTCCACCCTCTTGCCTCCCTCCTCGTCCTTCGTCGTGAACGGCAGTTGTTCAGCCATCACGTCCGTTGCCGAGAGGAGCTCGGAGGCAATGTTTCTTGAGGTCCTTTCACTCTCTACAGCAATGTTGTAGTCCTTCATCCATCTGTGAAAAAAATGGTAAATAGTGGTAAATAATTCTTTCCCAATCTCTGTTCAAGGGGAAAGGTGTAAAAGGTGTTAGTACAGCTATACAACGGGAAGTATATTGAGCAAACGTCAATATTTTGGACAACCCACGATACTAATGTTACACGTTAATACATCTATATATACTTTGTAGTTGTCTATGTATAGAGTTATTGCATTATGTTTGCCAAGGCCTTTTGCAATTTTTCTCAGGCTCTGTTATGACTCCATGCTTAGTGCCAACTGCAAAGATACAGATTAATTCTTAACATCTGTGCCATGTGTGATGGAAACAGTTTTACTCAAGGAAATAAAATAGTACCTCCTCAAGTCTCTGCATTGGCTCCAGTTAAGATTCAGTCCTGTTTTTAGTCCCAGCAGGTGGCCATCTGGGATGCGGACCTGTGCGAAGCGGCCCTCCTGCAGAAGCCGGCTCAGCTGACTCCTGGGTAGGCGGCGCAGCTCGGCCGCCATCTGCTGCTCTTCAGCACCCCCGCTGATCTGTTCCCTGATGTTGCTCACCAGCTTCGCCCTCTTTTGTACCGTTGATGCTGCGGCATCACACGACTTCTTTTGGCATGTTGGAACTTGAACAAAGTGGAGTGGCTGTAGAATAAAAAGGAAGGACGTTTCATACTACTGTGTTATGCTTAAGGCCGGTCATACAAGTTTAATGAATAATATATACTACTTGTTTTAGAAATACAAGCAGTACAAGAAATACTGTTTTATATATGCAGGATAATGGAGAGAACTGGACATGGCTGTGTGTCTACTATTGTTATTTTTGGTTGCCCAGATTACATGCTCTTGGGATGTTACATATTTAACAAGCTTATTAAACTATTTTTGTCTCTAAACCAAGAAGATTGATACATTATATTCAAAGGCTTGTGTCTGCTGAACAGTCAGGGTTGTTCCATGTTGGAAAATACAGATCAATACAAATGTAGTTCCTTAGTGACCTTACCTTGGCTCCAGTTGGCACAAGAAGTGTATTGTTGTCCGTTTGGCGCTTGACCAAGGCGTAAAGTGCGAGTCGCTGGTCTGCGTTTAGTGGGCCTTTTTCTTTTAGGCCAATGGTCACCTTGTCTGCTGTAACGGAGCCGCTACCAGCAGGAGGTACGGGACAGCACGCGACTCCAGGCTGTGGCTGCACTGTGCTGGCAGGAGGTACAGGACAGCACGCGACTCCAGACTGAGGGTGTACTGTGCTGGCAGGAGGTACGGGACAGTACGCAACTCCAGACTGTGGCTGCACTGTGCTGGCGGGAGGTACGGGACAGTACGCAACTCCAGGCTGTGGCTGCACTGTGCTGACGGGAGGTACGGGACAGTACGCAACTCCAGGCTGTGGCTGCACTGTGCTGACGGGAGGTACGGGACAGTACGCAACTCCAGGCTGTGGCTGCACTGTGCTGGCAGGAGGTACGGGACAGTATGCAACTCCAGGCTGTGGCTGCACTGTGCTGGCAGGAGGTACGGGACAGTACGCAACTCCAGGCTGTGGCTGCACTGTGCTGACGGGGGGTACGGGACAGTACGCAACTCCAGGCTGTGGCTGCACTGTGCTGACGGGAGGTACGGGACAGTACGCAACTCCAGGCTGTGGCTGCACTGTGCTGACGGGGGGTACGGGACAGTACGCAACTCCAGGCTGTGGCTGCACTGTGCTGACGGGGGGTACGGGACAGTACACAACTCCAAACCGTGGGTGCACTGTGCTGGCAAGAGGTGCGAGTATAGCAGTGGCAGCACTTGCCAGACTGCATGGGACAGCAGGACCATATATTTGCAGTGTTGGATGTTCCACTGCTGTGGTGTAGCTAGTCGTGACAGGGGTACATGCCGGAGAAAGGTGTAGTTGTTGTGTAGCTGTTGTGCGCTGTGATGTGCTGTGCATTAAAGGTTCACAAATCCCAGCTGTTTGACCTGTCGTCTTAGTCTTTTTTGGTCTCCCAGAAGACTTATTCATTGGACGACGTCCCCCCCTGGTAAGTGATTGGACTTTTTCACAGTGCATACAATCATTGCCAAAGGTGTGCGGGTACCAAGAGATTCTTTTTGCCCTGGCAAATTTGGGTGGGTTGTACAGCCGGGATCTGCACTTTCGACAGAAGAACTTGGGATGCAGGTATGGTCTGTCTCGAGCAATTTCGATTCCCCAAATGTCTTTGATTTTTGGAGCGTACTGTTCGCAATTTAGGGCAGAAAGCTTCTTATCCTTTTCAGCCTTTGTTAAGTTTAAATCCCCACAGAATCTACACAGTCTATTGATGTTTTCAATGTGCGAGTCAATGCCCCCCCCAGATGACATTATCCCATGTATTCCTATACAAATTATTATTGATTATAACTACTAGAAATGATCTAATTAGTTGAAACAAGGTAAGGGGGGATAAAGAAGCTTTCTGATGGCAGTTATAAATCAACTGTTAGCTAGACAAATGGCATCCTGATGACTATATCCGTATCGTATGTCACAACATTGACGTAAATGGGACTCGAAGTTGGTCGATATACCGGTGTCGTAATTTGTGAGAAAAAAAGATATACGAGCAACAGACAGTTGGAAAGAAACAAGAAACTGATGTAGTTTGGAGATAAAAATAAGTGTACAGCAGGTTAATTGGGAAAACAGGTGCAAATTGTACTAAAAGATACCGTAAATCAAGGTGGAGAAGTAATGCCGGCAATATTCCCTGTCACGACGGGACGATAATGTTTATGTAATTTGAGCGGGAAATTGCCGGCGGGAATTAGTGATTGCAGTGGGCGGGGCTTAAAAACAAAGCACACAGCTTATTTGGGCATGATTGACAGCTTTATTACCAATCAACAAGCCGTAAGACCTCCCTAGATACGCGAGTAAATATTTACGTCGTCATGACCCGCCGCCATCTTGGATTGGTGGTCGCTACTGCGCAGGCGCACACCAAAGAATGCGGAAGTGCATATTTGTAATGGCCGTGGTTACCACCTATAAAGTATAGGAAAAATAGCAATGGTTCCTGAACAATTTATTATGATCCTAAATTCAGAGTGGTGCAGGTAAAATTTGTCTGGTGTAGGTAATTTTAAATGTTACCTGCATCAGTGCAGGCATGCAGAAAAAAGTATTTCGAGCCCTGATATGTTTAAGTATCATGTCTGTTATGCCAATCTAGAAACCAGTCAAGAAGCCTGCCAGTAAGGACAGTAAGGACCGGGAAGCTGCCAGGAAGAGGCTGATGGAGGCTAAAGCAGCCATGAAGGCGGCCATGATGGCGAACAAGGAGCAGGCGGAACAGAAGGAGGAGACAAAGGTCACAGAGGACACCGTGACCTTCGATGGAGGGTTCTTCAAGGTCAACAGCCCAGCCAAGACACCACAGTTCCACTGTAGAGGTCAGAGGGTATATAATGTCATGTGAAATAGATGAGAAATTCCAGATTCAAAAGAAGTCATTCAAATTCTGCCAAAGACTGTAAAGTTGCCATGTTCCACTGCATATTTGTGTTGTGCTATTCTGTAATTGAACATGTAACTAGATTGTTACAAGAATGTGGCCAATAAATAGGACAAAGCTTTGCCTTATGTTATGATGTTTCAATAGTGGGATTTTCTCCCATCCAGTTTTAGTTATTGAATTGTAGCACTATATGGCCAGGAAGATAGAGATACAGCTCTCAAAGTTTCTACATGAAATTACAACATATAGCATGTCGGCAACTTGAATTCTGATGAAGATGGCAGCAACACAGTTAAATATGTGATGCTTTCATTATTTTGACTAGTTTTAACTCAGTACTATACCAACACAGGTGAACTTTCACAAGTTGACAGTGTTTTGATGTGTCTGCTTTCTGTTATTCCCCAGCTGGCACCCCTCTGAAGGCCCTGAACCCCATGAGTGAGGAAAGGAGACTGTCCAGAACCATGGACCCCCAGATGCGCCGCAAGTCAAACCGTCTCACACCTAAACCTGTCAGTCAGCTGATCCAGGCTCTCACGCACACACCAGGTACGACAGGTCAAACAGACATACATGTAGTTTTTCTGCATCCCTGCACTGGTGCAGGTAACATTGAAAATTACCTGCACCAGACAAATATTACCTGCACTAAGCTGCATACTAGTATGAAGGTGGTATTTTGAGCCCTGAGTGTGGTAGTTAGGTTCATATTAGTTTTCTTGCTATGGTCTTTTATTTAAGGGCTCTTGCATAATTAACAAGAGTTTTGTTAAGTTATCTCTACTTTATCCAGTACTGAGGTAGATTTGACAAAAAGTCAACCATGTCTTTTTGTTGCGGGCCTTAACCCAAGTATTGAGAATCCCAATAGCATAGTTTATAAGGGCAACCTGTCTACTATGATTATTTTCTTGCAGTCACAACACAATAGGCATGATTCGAGCCCATAACACTGAGGAAGCCACACGGCGAAACATGTTTGTTGTGTGTCGGTTCAAATAAAGTTCCTAAATGGGCAACATGCGGCTCCAGTGTCTTTTCTGAAGATGTGGCGTAAGTGTGAACGGTTGGCTTGAAGTTGTCCTTCCACACACACAACACAATAGACACGTTTGACTGAAAAATGTAATTTGCATATTTGGGATTTCTTACAGGAAACAAACAGTCTCCGGTTGCCATGGAGACCATGAACAAGACCCCCTCATCTGCAGGTCTGCGCCGGTCAGGCAGACTAACCCCTCAGCCAATGGCAGCGCTGATCCCTGAAGACACGCCTGTTGCCATGGGAACAACGGAACTTGTAGTGGTTGGGACACCCCTGAAACTCCATAGCCCGATTGGGGAGGGGTCAGAGTTCACCGATGATGCCGTCGCAGAAGAATGTTTGGAAGATGGGACTGTTGCCATAACAACGGAAATGGTAGTGGTAGGGACACCTGTGAAACTCCATAGCCCCATTGGGGAGGGGTCGGAGTTCACAGAGGATGGTGTCACAGAAGAGTTTTTGGAAGATGGGACTGTTCCCATAACAACGGAAATACCCGAACAAGGAGAGGTTAGTTTGTCAAGCAATTTTGTCTTCATTTTACATTTTAGTAAGCTAGAAAACACTATAGCTATCCACAGAGGATGTCCTACTGCACTTGGTGGCAAAACCCTCTAATCTAAAATGATTCTAAAAAAGCAACATATTTTTAATACCTCAATCCTTGAAGGACAATTTCTTGTTCCTTTCTGAGCTGGTATTACATGACATTGTACATTCTTAGTCGTTGGTACATACACCAGTTAACACAAGTCACGTACATGCATAGAATGAGTCGCACATAACATGAATGTTAGGGAAGCTATCTTCATGATAGTACTGTTAAATGGCGGTGATGCAATACATTTTTTATACTGGTAACTACAATGTACCTAGTGCATTTGTTGAACAAGTATACATGTGTATGTCAGCAAGAATAAGCTGTGTTTATCTCCCATTCCTTGCTGTAGGAAAGGAAGCAGTCGTTCAGCATGTTCCTGATGCCGACCACCTCTGCTGCTGACGACAGCGGCACTAACACACTCGAGCCCATGGAGACAGAACTGACCAACACGTCCGACACCGAGATGCACAGCCCCATGAAGCGCAGCCTGACCACCATGTTTGACCAGGAAGGTCATGCCAAGGTCAAGACTCCGGCCAGGAGAGTGGCCAGGAGGAGCGTGGTCAACTTTGTGTCTCCTCCGGAGGAAGGCTGTCTTGCAAAACCTCTTCCTAAGACTCCAGGTATGTCTTCTATACTCAAGTCACATCTGCTCATTTAATTGCCATAACAAAGGAAGCTCTTTTGTATTGCTAAGACTTCTACTTGACTGTCATGGTAACAGCAGACAATTTGATTTTGAAATCAATTTCTAAATTTCATGGTCACTTTGGTACCCTCATCTTGTTACTAGCTGTGAAACAGAGTTTAGCTGTATCTTTTACAGAGTATTGTTTTCTCTATATTGTTTGGTTTGTGTTACAAGATATAAACATATACAGTTGCTGAGATACTTGACTTTGAAAATGTCTCAAGCTTAATATTTCTTGTAAGTAATATTCAAACACTTGCCTTGACACAAATCTTCTTGTTCTCCCCCCAGCTCCTAGCCTGTTTAAGTCCAGACCAGCTACAGAGGAGCTGCCAATGTTCTCCCCTCTCACTGCCACAGTACCAGACAAACCAGCCTGCGCCACCCCAGCCACTCTGCTGGCCAGTCTCAACATGAACCACTCAAGACAAGAGGTAACAAGTTACTGCAGCAAGCTGAGAAATCTGTATTGGTATTCAAAATAGTGTCATGACCCCATATGTTGCAACATGGTATTAAATACCAGATCTGTACGTTGAGCCAGTAGATACATTCTGCAGAAAAGAAACTCTTTGGTCTTCAGTCTTCAGACATTTGAGGATGATGTTACATTTAGTGTCTTGTATAAAAATGGGCTGAATCTGTGGCTCTTCTCAAAATGGAACCTAGTGTATTTAAATCGCTGACACCACCGCATGCCACACAATCAATTCAAATTTTAACATCATGTCATTGTGTCAGCATTCTGGTATAACAAATGAATTTGTATTGATGTTCAATTAAGGATCTGACAGACATTTTATATATCAAAAGTTATGAAAATTGTCTCCTGATACATTTGTATCTAATTTATGTTGTTTGTTCCTGTGAAGGACACCATGGATATTGGGTTCACCCCTCCTGACCAGAACCCCATCAGGGGTACAGAGGGGGGAGTCAGGACGTACCGGTCCAGCCTCAGCTCAGATGAGGAGGAGGAGGATCCAACCATCAACCTCATGGGCTTCTCTCCTGATCCACCAATCAAAGGTCAGTATGAGCAGTGATCCACCAATCAGGGATCATTTACAGAATTGTCCACCATTCAGAAGATAGTCCGTTTGAACTAACATCCACCAATCCGGGATCATCAAACAACAATGTCATCCACCAATCAAGCTATGTCACAAGAATGAAACAATTTGAGAGTAAATTTTTGAAAGCCAGATTTTTGTTTTATTGTGGATCAAAGTTCATATTTAGATTGATAATTTCCCTTTTTTTCCTTAGTGAAGAAGCAAAGCAGCAGTGAAGATGAGGAAACAGCAGGCACAGCTGTTAGATTTGCTGCCATCACTCCCTCCAAGAAGATGAGGTATTACCAACTTTCTTTTACATCACAATTTTGTATCTTCTCTTTAGTAACGATAAGACTAAATGTTATTGCTTCTGTCTTTGCTAAAGGTCAACATGTACTTATTAAAGTGTGTCCTCTCTTCTATCAGAGACTACATGGGTACTGACGTGGTAATGTCCCCAGTACGAAGGTCCATGCGTCTGGAGTCCGCTGGTGCCGTCAACCCTCCGCAAACTGTCGTAAGGAACCTCCACGATCTTCCTGAAGACGTGGACTACGGTTACCAGCCCAACAAAAGCGTGCTCTGATGTTGGGTAGAGTTTTAGACACGTTACAATGTAAGATACATATGATGGTGTGTATGAAACAGTTGATAGAAAACAGTTGATGTCAATGTATTTTAGGTCACACCATTTTGGTCACTTTGGGGTTCTGGATACAAATAGAAAGGAAATAGACAAAAATGAACAGTGTCCTGAGACAAAATAGAGATGTTACTTTGTGCATTCTTTATACTATGTGCATGCTGAACTTTTTCCTCAGGCACTGTTTTTCTAATTTCACAAAGTCCAGGAACCAAAGAACATTTGAGTGAATCAGTGTGACCATGCAAGAAAGTGAGTCTTTTATTTTTGATATAAACATGAAGTGACAAGAGCAAAAGAATAGGGAAGTTTTTTTTTATATGAAGTGGAAACATCAGTTACAGAAACTTGTTCACAATGTCTTGCCAAATATATGAACTTTTATAGAGGCTACTATAGAAATAAGTAGCTAGCTACACTGTAACCCTATTTCTCTATTATCAGTTATCAATTGGGTTGACCTAACATACCTCACACTCAACTCAAAAACAACAGACTATTTCCTCAGTTGAAAATCTTGTATATATTTTGTAAAGACTAACATGACCACAAATTACATTTGTCATACCATCTCTGTACACATTTCAGAAATTGTGCCTTCTTACATTATATTCCTCTACTTTTATTTCATTTGTCCCTCTTGTCTGTACTTCAACATTATCATCATCATCCTCTCTGCTTTTTCAGCTGTCCACTAATATAGTAATAGCAGAATCGATATACCAAAATCTTTAAGTAATTTTCTGTGGCTTAATTATAGCAAAATTTCACTTTTATTTTAGGATACAACCATTACATTTAATTGTGTACTTAGTGATGAAATAAGAATTGAACTAGAACAATCATTCAGCTGGTACAAATGATATACATGTGTTTAAAAAAAATCAAAGACAAAGGTTTTTGAGATGAAGGTTCAGTTGATGTACTCTAAGTGGTTGCTGTGAGGAGTGGTTACTAAAGTTTTACGTTATTTTATACTGCTGGATTATTCTAAGTAGGATATATTTGTCTACATGTTGTGGTTGGAAGGATGTACATGTACATATGGAAGAAACTGGTAATAAAAGCATGTTATTGTGTTTTACATTGTTTTGTAGTGATCTTCGTTCACGAAGCCAAGCCGAGAGAGGGAGTGATGAGTCTATATTTCACCTAACTTATTGTGGCTTGCACTCAGATATTCTCCACTCTAACAATTAAATAATTTATCAATTATTCTGTCTTATCAATAATATAACTGTTACACAAAAACTTGCGGTGCATCAAAATGATCAAACTCAATCACTCTTACCAAGTACTCATGATACATGTAATTGTAACAAAAGAACTTGCAGTACATGTATATAGGAAATGTAAAAATGCAACAATATATTGCAATTATTCTTCGTATCATGAGTACCTGACATTTCACTGCAGGTGATTTCATTTCAAAGAAATTTGCGGTGCATAGAAATGATCAATATGCAACAATTACAATCATTCCAATTATGTGGGAGCCAGACACTTTGGCGTGTACACCCTGACCCACTCATCCCACGAACAGTCGGCCACCTGGCCTGGCACATGCAGGTTGAAGTCAAAACCATACACAAACTCAGAGTGATGTTCTATTGTTTCTAGACAGGGCTGAGGTCTGGTGAAGTCCCAAATCTTCACAGAAAAATCGTAGGAACTCGAGCCGACAACGTTCCTCTCAAAAGGGTAACATTTGACTCTCTTGACTGCATACTTGTGGCCATCTAGCTGGAAGATGGGGCTTTGAGGTCTGCGAATGTCCCACCCTCTAATGGTACTGTCAACGCTGCCGCTCACAACGACATTGTCGTCGTATTTGCACCAATCACAGCTGAGGACTTCCGCGTCGTGAGCGGTAAGAACCAGTTTCGAGATCTGCGGGTTCCTTGTGTCCCATACGCGCAGCGTGTGGTCACCTGACGTGGAAGCAAAGCAGCATGGGATATGTGGCGACCAAATGGCACTGTACACGACGTGTTGGTGGCCGAGAAACGTTGCTATTGACTTGTTCCCCGCGGGGTCCCATAGTTTCACCGACTGGTCCCACGACGCGCTGAGAATGAACTGCTCGCCGCGGGTGAGGCTCCAATCCACGCCGTACACCTCCTTAGTGTGCTCACGGAGAGATTTGATTGGGCCCTGCGGCTGCGCTGTGTCCCAGATCTGTATGGAGCCATCGCCGGAGGCTGTCACCTGTCAATCAATCACAGAATGAGAAATCAAAATGTCTGAATGTCATGACCAGGCAGAATTTTTTTCAACTTGTCAGTTACATCAGGAGTGCCTGACACCTGTCAAACCATCACAGAAGCATAAATCAAAATGTCTGAATGTCATAACCAGGCACAATTTATCTCAACTTGTTTATTACAACAGGAGTGTCGATAAAGGTTAGACATCCAGGATATGATTTTGGAAATGGTCAGCAATTTCAGACAACCATCCCGTGTCTTTCGTCAGTGACAAGTGTTAGAGAGATCTTGTTTGAGAGAGTTTTTATATGCTAGCTGTGAATTGATATGCAAAAGAGATTTAGTTGGAGTGCCTAATGTTAACCTGGGTATTATTATCATACATGGTAACTGCTGGCTCAATCTTTTTGCTTGCTAGCCTTTGACTTAATGTATCAGCCACTGGCTACATGTAGTTGGACAGACATGACTGTTGGACAGCCAAGCAGGTACAGACAACAAAAACAAAAAAAAGATCCTTACCAGAACGTGTTCGTTGTTCTCGCTCCATGTCACGTCGAACAGTCCGTCATTCCAGTCAAACTTCTGCACCGGCCGGACCCCCTGGGGCAGGGACTCCAGTAGGAACAGGGAACCACTTCCTATGGGGGGAGGAGCAACATATTTAACATACACACATGAACAACATCAACATACATGTCCTTACACACATGAACAACATGAACATTATTACACAGTTTATTGTAAAATATTTGCTGTGGTTTTTATGTTTGCAGTTAGCTGTCACTGCGAACTCATCACACAGCATAGATGTGCTCTGTATCTATCTAATACCAGTAGTCTTCAGTGTATGGTTATACATGTACCAGATAAACAGATACATAAGCTGCTGTAAGGCCACAGCAAGTAAATTTTATGGATGACATCAGCGCACTCATTAATTTTCGCCTCATTTCAGAAAAAAAACAAGATTTTTTTTCTTCTGCAGGGATGGTCAACATGACAATTAAGTACCAAAATGAATGAGCAAATATATTGTGTTAATGTTGTAGCCTAATAATTGTACTTGTAGAAGTGGCACATGCGAGGTACCCCGGACTGTTGTTGTAGATAATTAAACTTACTTGCTACAGTATTGGATAGTTGTAAAAGTGACACCAATATGGAAGCCACGAGTGTGGTTACCAACTTTGTTGGTGATGCCAGTCTACCACACTAGTGTCACTTTTACCACACCGGTACATGTCTTGAATACAGGAATGAATGCCTTGTTGGCTCTGATACCATGTTTTGCCCCTTAGATTATTGTTACAACATTCATCGCAACTTAATGGTGCCTATTTTTGAAAATGTAGCCATCTTGTTTTTTTTTCACCCATCTTGTTTTTTTTTTCCCTATCGCACTATTCTTGCAGTCTGCAGAAGATGTCATCCATAAAATTTACTTGCTGTGGCCTAACTTCCCATTCGAGTAATTTACATGAACTTCTGTATCTGTATCTATATAGCCGGTATAACCGCCCTTCGGCGTAACACACCAGCTTCGCAGGCACGTGGTGCAGCAGCAGCTGGTTATATTACACTGAACGATCCGTCACACCTAAACTTGTTAGAGGGATATTCTTAAATATCTTGATGTACTGTAACTTATACTCTTATCAAGTCAATGGCTGATACAAAAAGCAGCCATATGATGAAATGATCGTGACAACAAGATTTCTATTCTGTGATACTTAGTCTGGATGCTAGACTGTTTTCAGGGGAGGGTCTAACTCTGGGTTTCATTAAGGGCATGTTGGCCTTGGAGCCAATGTGCTGACATGTGTCAGCCCAGTGGAAACAGTCCGGCATCCAGGTTATATTGAATACTTGACTAGCAAGTAGCAAGTAGTGTATCAGTATATAACATTAGTAGTGTAACATTGGGGTTCAAGCACCGCCAACCGACAATGCCATCGCTTGTCAGGCTTTTGGCTAAATTGGTTGCGTGCTTGGTTTTATGAGCTTGGCTGCCGGGTTGAGCGACTGATAGGTCGTGTGTTCGAATCTCAGGAGCGAGCTTGGGGTAAAGACTGTTCTACTCGCTGCTAATGTTTCAGTAGATTTGCTGGAATGTTCTTATAAATGTTAAAAGTAACCTTAACAGCCCACCGTACCTGCTATGCCGTAGTACTGACAGGTGGCACAGGCCAGCAGCTGGGGGTAGTAAGGGGAGAACTCCACTGCGTAGCCATGGCGCTGGGCTGTCCGGAACGACATGGGAGGGCTTCAGCTGCCCAGGTCAGTCCAGGTTCTCTTCATGGTCTCTGGGTTTCTTAATTGAAAGTAAAAACTTTCTGTAAACCTAGGTAATATAACGTTACAAATGCATTGATAGCGCAAGGAAGAATGTCACCGACACCTTCAACGTTGCCGGAAAAATTGTTGACCCGTGCGCAGACCTGGTCAACAAATGGAGGTCAATAAATCAATCAATTACTGAATTAGTCAACCATTATTTTCTAGTCTAGTGCCGTTTAATATAATATCAATGCATTTCGCCAACCCTACAATATGCTACATAAGACTGGGGTAAACTAATTTGAGAAAGTTTTTCTCCATGCGATCGTTGCCCCAGCTACATGCATGCATGGACGTTATAACGTCCTTGGCTGCAGTAATTACGTTCAAATCGACACTCTTTACGTTCACGTCGCTTCTCTATAAAAAAAAATGTAACGTTACGATTTGCGTTCAAAATCGCTACATGTTCAGCGCCGTGTGTCAACATGTGACAGACATAAGACCTTCTATTTCCAACTCTTTTTACCTTACCGTTAAACCGTGCATGCGATCGGTACGCCTACCTTTTGCCGGTGAACTATTTTTGACCCAGTGAACGATGACCTTTGACCATAGACGTCACGGGCCACGCCTCCTTCTGTTCACATCAAGCAGATGTGCGGGGTAGGGTGGTATTGTACGCCTTCTCGTCTCGTTTTTGACTCGTTTTCACTAATCCCGACTACTACAAATGTACCTTATCAAACGTTACGGTGTCCTTGCACATATCATGTTTATTTATTTGTTTATTTCTGGTTGTATTAACGTTAATAATACAATATTACTAGTACCCAATTCAGTGGCCCTTGGCGGCTGTCTGTCCACTACACTGTCACAGGGCATTGTTATGCTATTAAAACAAAAATAAAACAAATGGGGCCATGGTTTGTTTTCATAAAGCTACCATGAAACGTTGAAAAGAAATAGGTGACAATATTATACAAATAGCGTTTAATATGCTAGTAAATGTAACGTTACATGTACATGTGATGTTACTCCATAATGTCATCATCATCATCTTGAACGAAGGTCAAGGACTCTCTCCCTCTACCTGCCTCCAAAGATTTGTTCATCATCATTATTTGAATGTGATAACTTGATGGTGGTAAATGGCAAGTTCAAGCATATTATCATGAAATCACCCCCCATTTTGAAGCCGAAGGTTCTCATCAATCTCGAGAAAAGGCCATGACTTGCAATTGCTGCATACGTACATGTATCTATAACATTTTTCATTTGTATATAGGTCATGTAAGTTCTAATGTTATATGCTATAATTATGCCTGGGCTGGAAGTTACAGTATTTTAAAGTAATCGCAAGGTAAACGCTCCGGTGAATATTCATAAAACATACACCATTTGTCAATTTATATGCTATATTAGAATACTAGTACTGAGCTTGATTCCAGATTAAACTGCGATCATCACATCCATGATGGTCACTCTCATATAACATCAGATCATGAAAATAGACAAAAAATACTATGCAGAATTAAGAATAGAATGGACACAGAACCCTTCAGGCTGTCCAGAAGTTATTCTCATAGAGGTATAGGACATCTGCCAGGAGTGTTGTTCTTTTGTAAGGCGTATATGTTAATTAATATAATGTTTTCTGCAACGAGGTCCCTCAAACCTCCTTGCTTTCTGTCAGATATTGCTTACTGTCCAAGATCGTGAATATATGGCCATAAATTTGCGCATGCCAGTCAAAACTGCCCGTCCAATCCAGTCCCATTAGCTGGGAAAGACAGATGACAGCCTTGCTGTGATCACCAAAGTTCTTCCAAGCATTGCTTAAGTTGTAAAGTGACAAGGTAATGTCAGGATGTGGAGCGTCCTCACCATAGATACTCTGACTCATCCGTAGTGATTGTTCATGATAGCTGACAGACTTTCTATAGTCACCAAGCTCACCCCAGACGACACCCAAGTTGTACAGTATGTTGGCAATGACAGGGTGTGCAGTATCTTTACCATGGATGCTTCGCCACATCATCAGTGACTGTTCATAATAGCTGACGGCCGTTGTGTTATCACCAAGGCTCATACAGGTGCCACCTAAGTTGTAAAGTGTTAGGGCAATGTCCGGATGTGCACGATCCTCCCCATAAATACTACGCATCATCTGCATCGAATGCTTAAAGTAGCTGGCTGCCTTACTGTAATCACCAAGATTGCTCCAGACGCTTCCCAAGTTGGTAAGTGTTTTGGTTATCTCAGGATGTGCAGTACTCTCACCATAGATCTTCCGCATCATATGAAGCGCCTGATCAAGATAGCTTACAGCTTTTTTGTTATCACCAAGGTCTGCCAATGTAATAGCCAGATTTTCGAGAGAGCTGGCAATTCTACGGTGTGCTTTGTCCTCACCATAGAAAGTTCTCAGCATCTCAAATGACTCCTGGAAATAGCCTGCGGCCTTTTTATGATCACCAATCTCTCTCCAGACAAGACCTAAGTTGTTTAATGACTCGGCAATGACATGATGTTTAGTGCCCTCACCATAGATGCTACGTCTCATTTGTAGTGACTGTTCGTGATAGTTGACGGCCTTTTGGTGATCGCCAAGGCACATCCAAATCGAACCCAAGTTGTCGAGTGTGCCCGCAACCTCAGGATGTGGAGTGCTCTTCCCATGGACTCTTCGTAATATCCGTAATGCGTGATCATAATGACTGGCGGCCTTCCTATGATCACCAAGCTCCCTCCAGGCGGCACCTAAGCTATTCAACGTGTTGGCAACGTCCGGATGTGCAGAAGTCTCACCATATATACTTCGCGTTATCTGTAGTGAACATTCGTAATAGAAAACGGCCTTCGTGTGATCCCCAAGGTCACTCCAGGCGGTACCGAGGTTGGTATATGACATGGCAATGTCAGCATGTGCAATGGTCCTACTCATGGCATGATAATCTAGCCTCATCTGTAGCGCCTGTTCATGAGATTCAAGGGCCTCTTTGAAATAACCAAGCTCCCTCAAGACCACGCCCAAGTTATTCACTACCATGGCAATAACAGGATGTACGGAACTTTCTCCCCACAGACGCCGCATCATCTTCAGTGACTGTTCATGATAGCTAGCAGCTTTTCTATAATCCCCAAGATCCTTCCATGCTAAACCTAAGTTGTTAAGGCACATAGCAATGTGAGGAGTGCCCTCACTGTAGTTGATACGCATCATTTCAAGTGACTGCTCGAGATTGCTTACGGCTTCTTGAGGACAGCCAAAGTCTCTCCAGGCAAGACCCATGTCTTGAAGATAGTCAGCAATGTCAGGATGTGTGCTGCTCCTACCACGTGTGGCTAACTCGTTTTGTAGTGCTCTCTCCATCCATGACTTGTGATTTTCATAGTCACACAGACTTTTGTATACCTCTGCCTTTAGTCTCGGAGAATCGTCAAACAAAATTCGCGAATCGACTAGTGACCCATTGTCAGTTAGCTCAGAAATGGTGCGCTTTAAGGGTCTTGCTGTGTTGTAGTATCTCATCAGCTGTTTTGTATTTGAATAGTAGAACACTTTCTTCATTTCATCTCCTATTTCTCTACCTGTCAACATTGAAGATAAGGCTGACATGTTTTCCACCTGACCACGATTGTTCATGTATGTCCTCAGTCTCAGTTCTGCAGAGATACTGACCATCACCATTAGGTGATGAGCGTTCTCACTGTTGATGACCCCATTCATATTCAGCTTCTGAATTGTCTCCCAAATTGTGGTCGGCTGTATGTTATGAAGTAACGCTAGACAAGACACCACGAGGCTTGAGAATCGATAGATATCTTTCTTGACGTTTAGAAGAGTGGTCTTAAGATCGTGGATTCCAAATGTCGAAGCATTCTCACCAAGTGCAGTCTTGGCTATTAACAAAGGAGTTGCACCATTGTTCTCTTGAAGTTGCTGATTCCACAAATCGGTATACACGTCAACCAAGTCCTGATCTCCTGTGATCAAACAAACATTGCCCAACACATTTGCAAGATGGTAGCCTTTCTTTAGATGCAAAGTAAGGTCATTTGTTAAAATGCTGTTCATCTCCTTTGGCGTTTGGATAAGCTCGCTTCTTGCCGTATCGTTTCTGCCTCTGCCTAGTGGAGTCTTACATGCATGCGGCATCGCTCCATCGAACGAAAAACCACGCGGTGTTACAGAGTCATAGAACCAGCTGCCCTGTAGACTGTCAGAATGGAAATCATTAAGAGACTTTATCCCCATAGCCGGGAGAATGGTCTCTCCCAGGTTGATTACTTTGATATGCAGATAGTAAGTGAGGTTACGGAAGTACCTGACATTATTTTCTGTTTCCTTCTCTATCAAGATAGCAAACTCCAGATCAGAGTACGGGGTTACCAATCCCGTGGCCTGTGAACCCAAGCCTATCATGGCGTACTTACAGGGAGGCGGGCCCATTACTTCCATGCATTCATTTACAAGGCCAGTTAGAAACATTATTCGCTGATTCCCAATTGTCTGAAATAATACTTTGATAGCTTCCGCTCGCTTCTTCTCTACTTGGGTTATGTTTGTGTCGTCATCATCAAGGGTGTATGGATCTATCTGTTGTTCGATTCTGGTGATCTCTTCTTTTACATAGTCTCGATGTTCTTTCAAAATCAATTTGTTTTTCTTTGTATCACCAATGTCTGCCGTGTGTTGGATATTCAGCAGGTTCCTAACAAATGATCGGGTTATTTTGTGGATTGCCTTACTTATGTCTTTCCTCCTTGATCTTACCAGTGCTGCATTACAGAGTGCTGCAGCCTTGGTGAAATCACTTCCGTCTTTTGACAGTATTCCCCTTTTTAGGTAGACTTCACTCAACTTGTATAGGGGTTCTGCCTCTTTGATGTGTTCACCTGTAGTATAATATGAAAATAAAGTCAAGGTTGTGTTTGGTGTTTTCGATAAGTGAACTTTCAGAGCAATATTCAACTAAAATATTTTTTGACGTTTGTATCGTTGAGGTTTTATTGACAATACCGTTGACAATAGTTTTTGCGTATGAATTATTGCAGCTTTTAACAAAAAGTTATTACTTGACGGATGAGATAATGATATTTCAAAGACCATGCTCGTTGTAAACAGGGTATTGTATGTCGATCAGAATCTAGTGACTTCTATTTCCAATTTGCTGCACAAATGTTTTAATATCTACTTGCTACTTTTGAATTGGTTGACGAAACGTCCAAAACTCACCCTCGGCATGAGCGGAAGTAGTAAGTTCTGGAAATTGATAACTACTGACGGCCTTGAGCGCTGCTGCAAAGTTTTCTTCTGCCTTGTCCAGGTCCCCTGTCCGTAGAGCCCTGCAGCCCTCTTGCAAGTTTTTCTTGTATGTTCTGCAAAGGAGGGGAGGGTTTAGATATAGCAACATTTTCACTTCATGTAACTCGTTATTTTAGGGTACGTCCACTTGGTAGTTAAGCATTAAAGCACCATAGAGAGATTATTTACATATTCAAAACGCGATGAAGACAAAGTACAAGGAATTTCACATTTTCAAATGATAGAAATTTGATTTGATATGTCCCAATGTCAAACAACAACCATTTAGGTCTCTCAAACACCTTTCCTTGCATGGTTCAAACAAACGTTCTTATGCAAGAAACGTAGGTCACTCTAACCTGTCAGTGTCTTCCTCTGTGCTGTCGCTGTGCCCGAGTCTTAGGTTGGTAACTTTTGTATCTAAGTCTTGAAATAACTTGGCCGTCCTTGGGTGGAGTGGCTGAGGTGAGATGAGAGGAGGTGTGAACACGTTCTCCTTACAAGCTTTCCTGTTGCCGGTTTGTGCTGGGTCTTGTCTCTTCTGAAAGTATTAAAGATATTAATCTCACACTCGTCCTTTTCGTTTCACGAGAACATTGAAGATATAACACATGATATTGGTACATTGTGATTCCTACGGTAACAAGATGACCACTCTAACACACATTGTGTATCCGGGCAGAAAAATTACAGAGAATCGTGCACACTCTGCCCTATCCGCTTTCGATTCCAAGGAATCATACCTGCAACGGGTGCCCGAAGTCACCATAAAATTGCCGACAGCGAGCACGAATTTCCAAACGCTTTGACGGCGTCCGCGTTATAGGAAAAAGAAAGCAATTTAAATAAAACTCTGGCCTAACGCTTATGTCAAGTTCTGATCAAAATGGGTTATCAAACAAAAATTAAGAATTAAATGGATTGTCACTTCCGTACCTTCATTGCTATTGTCTTGATTTTCTCTGTGTACTTTATTCGATGTTCCAGTGTTTCTCTGCCACTCGAATCTTCACAGCGGTCCAGCGCCGCTCGGTACAGGTTAGCTGCTTTCGTAAATGCTGTCTCGTGCTTGCCCACCCGTCCCTTCTCTAGCTCGACGTACAGGTCTCCAAGGCCCTTCAGACATTCTATCCCTAGACACGTATTTCTGTTCATGACTGCTTTTACGAAGAAATTTGTATAAGCCCAAATTAAAGGCCCCATATATTGTCCTTTCATCTTGGTCTTCTCCGTTACTTCTTGTCCTCGACACAGCCAATGTCATATTACTTGAACTAACATTTTCTGATTCTGCACGCTTTGGATCGTGTACAACCTTCGTACTTTTCTCTGCATATTTGATACGATGTTCAATGACTCCCTTCTGCTCATCGAGTGTGTGATGTCGCAAGACTTCCCTGTACAGCGCGCACGCATTGCTAAAGTTCTCTACCTTATGGTACTTAATTTTCGTCTTCTGTAAGTACAAATCTCCTAGGCTTTTCAGCGCCTCACATTCCAATAACTCATTTTTACTACTAATGGCATGTATAAGCTTGTGTGCGAATCCCCTCTCTACGGCTTCTAGGTCGGAACCCTCTTTAAACTTTAAGTCCAATTCACGAAGTTCGTCCACTACTGTTGACAGCTTGGTCGTCACCTGTTGCATGCCTGTTTCTTCCCATGACGAATCTGTCTCTTGTGATGTCGCCATTTGCTCTTTGACCTCCTCTTTGTGTCGAACTCGATGTACAAGAGCCTATTGTCTCGTAGACCTACAGAACATTTCAATTTATGCAAATTGCTCCACCCATGTCCAGTATCAGGGTGAAATGCACGAAGTTGTCCTAAGTTAAGTTAGATGTCTGAAGTTGTCCAAAGTTGTACGAACTTGTCCGAAGTTATGACGTCATCTAAACTTTGGACAGTCAGCCGGGTGGTGTATGAAGTTGTCCGAAGGTGTCCGAAGTTATGACGTCACGCTAACCATGACGTCATCCTAACTTTGAACAGTCAGCCGGGGGCTGTACGAAGTTGTCCAAAGTTATGACGTCACCCTAACCATGACGTCATCTAACTTTGAAAAACGACACCGTTCGAAGTTATATCCCTGATACTGGACATAGCTCAATTGCTCATCTTCTAAACGTTAGAGTCATTTATCTTCTGAGACTGCAGGCGAAAATCTTGCACTAAAAAGTAAAGGAATACGAATTACAGCATTGTCTGAGGTTACGGTATTTCATGTGCAATTACCACTCTAACTTCACTGAATACCTAAAGTACAAGTTGAAGACAAATGAGACCATAACACACAGCATCGTTCCCTATAGCTAGCTCTGAACATATGCCGCTTAAGTCCCGCTGGTAGCCCGTTTGAGGACTTCGTATATGTAAGATCTTGTAGAACCTACTATGGCAAATGTGCCATTAAGTTGTCAATCATGGGGAAATGCCCTTGTTGTTCAATCAAAAACATGGCAACTAATGGCCTCAACATTGTACAGAATCTCGTACATGTGCATTGTTGACGTCGAACATTCATAGGACACCTTCCCTATGCACGAAAACACAAGATAGATGCGGATCAGAATGGCCGTGTATTCTGACTTACCTTTAAAAGCATTAGCATTCGACATTGACAGAACACAATGCTATTTGTGCTACTTGTACTTTGGAATTGTACCACGGGCTATGTTGGATGATGCAATCTAACTACCGTGCAGTGCAATCACCCTGTAAATATTCAACCTTCGGCCTCTACAGTCAAGTTACGGGGTCTGCGAGGGGTGATCAATAACTGAGCCCACCCAGAACATATTGCTCACCTCTTGTACGCACACAAACCTACCCGGTCGCACCGTCGTATGCCGTGCCCTTCTAGTCGCTTTCAAAACAACACAATCATGTACGTCAACCGTATCCGTGAACGGCGATTTCCCACCATTTTCCAAAAGAAGCTTTGTTCCGGTAAAATCTCGTCGAGTAAAGCTAACAGTCCCTCCGTATGACTAGCAAAGCAAAAAGAGGAAGTCCACAGGTGTGCCAAATCCTGATGTGGGGTCGCCTGGGAAGGGGATTCTCCCTGGAATGTTACATGGGCCAAACTGCAGGGGACAGGCGACATACCTTTCTGTTCCGTTTTTCATAATCTCATAAGAGCGAGGTTTTAATACTGAACACAGCAAATAAATGAAGAACAATTTAGTTCAGGTACGTCTGTCTTGTTAAAGTATTTATAGCTGTAGAACCTTCTAGTATGTGTGGTGCACGTTAACTTTGGACCTTCCACTCATGTCAGCGGATTTGAGGGGGCGGTTCCCTTTGTACGCTGTGTACGATTGGTTGCCTTGTTCCCCTATGAAGTATTCATTACCTATATGAATATTCATGAGGTTATATTTTCATAAGCGCTTCCATCGTGTAGGCATGCAGGTAGCTTAGGCAAATATGTTCATAATGAATTCCATGCAATGCACATGAGGATTTAATTTGCATAATTTATTAGGAAATGGTATAATTCTATTGTTTTTCATAACTTGGCGTTAATAAATGTAGCACATCTAATTCATGATAGGTGGAACGTAAACAGACACCATATATGCAAAGGAGGAACTAACAACCCAGTGAACGATGAACTTTGTCCATAGGCGTCACGGGCCACCGCTCCTTCTGTTCACACCAAGCAGATGTGTGGAGTTGCTGGCGACACACTTATTTGGTATAGAAAGCGAGCAGGACAAGGGTTAAGCTGCGAAGTGACGTGGCAATTACAGAATCCTCCCCAGAACTGTTACATTGCTAATAACAAAGAAAATGACAAAATACAGAAAGGTTACATTTTGATCAGGGTCGGGGTTGTAAAACAAAAACAGATACTTGGGGAGCATTTGGCTCCTGTACTGTCCTGACATTCTTCACTAGATGTAGTAGTACAACCTTCTATCATGCTTTACGTTTGACTATACTGTGACTGGTTCAAAACTTTTCATCGTTCTGATCTTGAGCCTAAATGGGGCGGTTCCCGCTGCCATGGGCTGCCCAGTGTTGTCATAACCTTTGATTCGAGGCTGCCTCCATCTTGTTGACTCAGTTATAATGTCAGACTTTACACTAGGCAAGATGGATACAAAGGGGAAAGTCGGGATTATAGGGAGGTAAGGAAAATAATTCTTCAGGCTCAGGTGAATGACTGGATAAGAACGTCGATGAAGGTTAGAAATCCATGTGATAAGATGCGCCAAAAAGCAGTTACTCAAGCAACTAGATATGATTTTGGAAATTTTATCCAGTTGATTCCAAAATCATATGCAGTTGCTTGAGTAACAGCTTTTTGGCGACTGGATAAGAAAATTCTTTATTCACAACCAAGAAGTAACATAACAGCCGACGTTTCGAGTATAAGTAAAGGCACAAACAAAACAAACAAATAAACGTTTCGGTGACTGTCTGTCACCTTCGTCAGGGCAATACTGACTGGTTCACTCGTCTGGAACCGTGTCTGATCATGAGTGTTAGTAGTGACAGCTGCAGTGAAACAGTGAACCAGTTAACGTTATTAACGGGTCCTGAAAAAGGTGACAGACGGCCATCGAAATGTAGATTGTTATGCTGTGCCTTGGCTGTGAATATGAAGAACTTTGTTATCGAGTGATTTGCCCGTTTGACATTTCTCCAGTGGCTTGATAGGCCGAGGCTGGGCGATGCTGTTCGCTGCATCAGGGTACGAGGTTTGTCTGTTCGACATCCTGCAGGAACAGGTGTCAGGGGCGCTGGACAACATCAAGATGCAGCTACAAGATCTCAAGGTGGAGTCAAATATCGATCATACAGTATAAATCATTGGCAATGATAAAAGGGAAAAGCTGCTAACTTAGTTTAATAATCAGAGGGATAGCAGATATCAACGAAACGTGCGCATGCAACTTGAATAGTCGGTCTTTTTGCAGTGGGGTGGGGGTTGTTATAATGTACTTTTTCTTGATACCATGTCAGTTGTGGAGTGGACATCCCACAATCAAACCAAGTACTGTACCGAGAACTGATGTACATGATAGAAAAAAAACATATACAAAACGACACGTAGTGTCTGCTTAAGAGATTCCAACCTCAATAAATGATGCAAATTATCTTACTTTTTTTGCAGCCAATTGTAATCTACGGCTAGCAATATCCAATCCACTGGTGGCAACCTGCATAAAAAAATGTGTTTCGTCTTCCAGAAAGCCGGCCTTCTGCGTGGCAGCCTGACGGCAGATGAGCAGTTTGGTCTGATTTCTGGCTGCAGCGATTTTAAAGCTGCCTGTCAGGGGGCGCTGCACGTCCAGGTACGGGCTAGCCTGTGATAGTCCCATGAAATCTCCAATCAGATCCTACGGTGCCATATGATAGTATCAAAGCTGGCCAAGGAGTGTAGCCGGCTAAGGGAGTCAAACGGGCACGATAATAAGTTTGATATTATACATTACGCACCGTGGATCTGGTTGGAGATTAAGTCCCATGCTGCTAATAAAACTGGTCACTTTGATTTCGTTACCAGATACATGTACTGTCAAACCTGGACTGTGAAAAGAGGGGTTGCTTAGTAGGAAACGCCGCCCCAAATGGTTTGGCTGATCGGATAAAGAACCCATAGAATTAAAGTTGCAGAATATACACCTTAGTTCTTAGGAAAGTAAGTAAGTAAATATATGTATAAGTAATGCCTACAGTTAATAATCAATTTTGGTTGTTTAGTGGGGTCTGAATGCCCAGCGTACCGCAAAATATGTAATTATTCTTTGCATATCAGCATAGCCTGGGTACCATCCTATTTCTACGGGGGATGGTACCCAGGCTAATATCAGAAGGCACTGCACCTTTATATATACACACAATGGACGGGAGTAGTATAGTAGGGACAGGATGAGTCCCTTTATTCAGGCGCAATCAGGCGCAGGTCAGAGGTTATAGTCCGATGGCAAAATCTAGGGAATTAGGTATTTTCTGAGCTCTGGGTAGGGGTGAAACAGGGGTCAAGTCGACCTGTTGACCCACCAAGGTAACAAGACAAGGCACCCCCCAAGACACCCCCCCCCCCAAGACCCCCCTCCAATCATGAGGGACATGCCCTTATTTGGTTGTAAGTCTCTACGCCGGTATACCTTACATTTTTCTTCATTTTATCATTTTTTTTTGTTCAACTAAGGTTCAGGCTGACCTTCTTACCCACCAAGGTTATTCTTACATCCCCACCACGCTCGAGGTTGAACGCACGATCAAATTCCCGATCACAAATCTCGCAGACATGAGGCATACTTTTTGTTCGGTGGACAGAAGGGAAATGATAAGGTATTAATGTGCACACATATATTTGTCGCCCATGAAAGTTTTTAAGGGATCGTACGTTTATCTCGTATACACCCTGGATGCATCTACGTTTCATTCATGACAACAATATTTCAATACCACGTATGCAGTTATGGCATACGTAGATGCATGATGTATACGAGATAAACGTATGCGAGATTTGTGATCGGGAATTTGATCGTGCGTTCAACCTCGAGCGTCATCTGGAAAGAAAACACCGAGACGAGTCAGATGGTGCCTCGGGAGAAGTCGTCGTTGATGCCGAGACGGGGTCTTACCGGGAGCGCGATGTTTTCGACGACTCCGACGTGTCGTCTGAACACGATACGGACACGGTTGGTTCCGAAGATGGGAATTCGATGGTGTCACAAGATGAAGAAAGCGTCTCAGACGCCGAATCTGTGATGGGCTCCGAGCAGGGAGACTCCACAGAAGAAACCGACAGCGACCAAAGTGGTTCCGAGAGTGATACAGGGACAGATGTGTCCTCAGGGCCGGTTTCATCTGATGAAAGTGACCGTACCGGCTACGACAGCGGCTACCACAGCGGTGACGAGGAGGAGTGGACACTCTATCGAGACTGGTCCATCGCACTACCTCACCAGCCAGGCGATGTTCCTCAACGTGTCATCAAACAGACGAGGCGCGCTGGCAAAAAGTTTTATCTAATAGAGTTCGCTGCGTTGCCTCGTTACAGTAATGAGATTGTACACAGCAAGAACTGGGTCCCAGAACAGACATTGATGAAAAAATATGGTTACCTCGTCCTGAAGTAATGTGAGGTCGCCATATCGCTTGCAGTACATTTTTTCTTTCCTAATGTGATACTATTTCTGACATATAAGACGACATATGCATTGTTTATGAATTCCTTAATACAATTGTGATCGCCGTCAAGTGATAGTAAAGTGTTAAGAAACAGGATCACCGTACACAAGTGTCTTTTGTGTTGTGTTGATATATGCCTACATAACAGGCACGTACAAGGCTACTACAAAGCAATGATTTCCTGCATGTACAAATAGATGGCATATGTTCGTACGTACATGACAAATATGCTTACCTATAACAAATATACTTACTCATTTACTCCGGAGCAGTTTTATTTTACTCCGGAGCAGTTTTATTTTACTCCGGAGCAGTTTATTTTACTCCGGAGCAGTTTTATTTTACTCCGGAGCAGTTTATTTTACTCCGGAGCAGTTTTATTTTACTCCGGAGCAACACGTATAGCTACTCCAAAGCAATGTTTCACTTCATGTATATATAGATGGTATATGTTCGTACGTACATGATAAATATAGTTACTTACAACAAAAATACTTACTCATTTACTCCGGAGCATACTCCGAAGCAGTTTTATTTTACTCCGGAGCAGTTTATTTTACTCCGGAGCAGTTTATTTTACTCCGGAGCAGTTTATTTTTTACTCCGGAGCAGTTTATTTTACTCCGGAGCAACACGTATAGTTACTCCAAAGCAATGATTCACTGCATGTACATATAGATGGTATATGTTCGTACGTACATGGCAAATATACTGTCTATCTTATTACAACAAATATACTTACTCATTTACTCCGGAGCATACTCCGGAGCAATATTTTTACTCCGGAGCAGTGTTTTTACTCCGGAGCAACACGTTTCGCTACTCCAAAGCAATGTTTCACTGCATGTACGTATAGACGGTATATGTTCGTACGTACATGACAAATATACATACTTACAACAAATATACTTACTTACAACAAATATACTGTCTTACTCACTTACTCCGGAGCAGTGTTTTTACTCCAGAGCAGTTGTTTGTTTTTTTACTCCGGAGCAACACGTATAGCTACTCCAAAGCAATGATTCACTGCATGTACATATAAATGGTACATGTTCGTACGTAAAACTAACCTTAACGATCAAAATAGATAAAAATAAAGAAAAAGTAAGGTAAGCCTTGCGACCAGGGCAAATAAGGGCTTGTCTCACAAGAGGGGGTGGGCCCGCTGTAGGGGGGTGGGGATGTAAGAATAACCTTGGTGGGTAAGAAGGTCAGCCTGAACCTTAGTTGACCAAAAAAAAATGATAAAATGAAGAAAAATGTAAGGTATACCGGCGTAGAGACTTACAACCAAATAAGGGCATGTCCCTCATGATTGGAGGGGGGTCTTGGGGGGGGGGGTGTCTTGGGGGGTGCCTTGTCTTGTTACCTTGGTGGGTCAACAGGTCGACTTGACCCCTGTTTCACCCCTACCCAGAGCTCAGAAAATACCTAATTCCCTAGATTTTGCCATCGGACTATAACCTCTGACCTGCGCCTGATTGCGCCTGAATAATGGGACTCATCCTGTCCCTACTATACTACTGACGGGCCTGTTTTAATGTGGGTTGTGACTGGGGGTGATTGGCTACGCCATTTGGTTGACCGGCCAGTTTTATTCTATTATAAAAAAACTAGAATGACCGAAATAAACGTCCTTACAGGAGTGTGTCCCCGAGAACCTGGAGCTGAAGAAGAAGATTTTCAGCCAGCTGGATGCGGTTGCCGACGACAACATGATTCTGTCCAGCTCCACCTCCTGTATCCTGCCCTCCAAGATCTTCTCTGGACTCAAACATGTCAAACAGTGCATCGTGGCACATCCAGTAGGTGCCAGTCTCGTTTTGCATATTTTGGTTTTGTTTGATGCTTTGAAAGTCATTCTAAGATATCTATTGAGAATTTGGAGTTCCATTGCAAACCAACTAACCAACCAACTAACTGACCAACCAAAAATACCGAACTGAACCGGTTAACTAACCAACGCATCATTAGCTCTTTCTGCAATGTATTCTGCCTTACGCGGTTGCCTTTACGAGCCTTGCCATATTCTACCCTATCGTGAATAGGATGGGCTCTTTTTGAGGCTATATGAGTTCTTTGACACCCGGGTAAACTATGCCACTAGTAATTAACAAGGAGGTTATATTTCCCTATAACATCATTGGTAGTAGTTTTACACGGTTGGAATTAATAAGTCCTCCGCTCCAATCGAGATAAATCACTACCGAGTGTTATAGTTTACCAGGGCCGCTGAAATTCCCGACGAAAGCGAACCCGATCCACGACATACTGGACACCAGTTTAGCCACACTGTTGCCCAATCAGATAATTTGTACCCCCAGGTGAACCCTCCGTACTACGTCCCGCTGGTGGAGCTCATCCCCCACCCCCAGACGGAGCAGAGCATCATGGACCGCACCCGCACTCTGATGAAGGAGATCGGCCAATCACCAGTCAGCCTGAAGAAAGAGGTGGACGGGTTTGCTCTGAACAGGATTCAGTTTGCGATTATTGCAGAGTCATGGAGACTCATACAGGTACCATAAGGACCCGAAACTTCTACTTGTTATCTTCGTCTTTGAATTATCCCATAAACTTGATCAGTAAGTTTGCTGTTGGTCTTTTGTATGTTCTATGGTTGGTTGTGTGCTCATCGTCATTATGTTTGGGCAACTTTCGTATCATTTAAACCGTATCATCCGACACAGTAGAAAAAATAGTTCGGTCGACGGGTCTGTGAACTCAAAAGGACATAATTTCAGGATCTTTAAGAATAAGCCGATGTTAGCTAGTCACCGGACCTTGCAATTGTCCAATGTGACCTGGTGTTTTTTCATGCGAAAAATACTCTCCATTATCTAGCGACTTTGAAGGTCAGCGACTTCTAGTGATTTACAAATTCGGCCGAAGGTCGCTAACAGTGTGACCATATAAACTGAGGACGATGATTTTTTGTTTTGTCAGGACGGAGTGTTGTCTCCTGAAGATGTGGACACGCTGATGTCAGCAGGGCTGGGTCGGAGGTACGCCTTCATGGGGCCATTAGAAGTCATGCAGCTGAATTCTGAAGGTGAGATATGACAATCTATGCAGGTATGTTGGGATTTGCATTTGTGTAAGTGGAGACTGGCAGGACGGTAGGGTCGGCTTGGGTCGGGTCCAAAGTCTTTATGATAAGCGTGGTGGGTTCTTTTATGTTCCCGAAGTGTCTCTCTCCTCAAACTTGGGAGCTGCATTTAACGTCCTGTAAAACCCCCTTTAGAATAAGAAATTCACCAAAAAAAAGCATGATGATGCTAATGATGAGAATAAGAAATTCTAAATATTTCGCTTCGGTATGGTATCTTTGATCCTTGACTTGTTGTTCCAGGTATGAAGAGCGCCGTGGATCGGTATGGAGAGAGCATACAGCGTGTCCTGTCTACTTTCGGTCCCGTCCCAGACTTCGGCGGCCCGACGCTGGCAGGCATCGATGCCGCCATGTGCAGGCGGACTCCCGCCACTCCAGAAGCCCTGACGGAGCGGAGGCGGTGGAGGGACGCACGGCTGGCGGCACTGGCAACTCTCCGGTCTGAAATGGACTCAAACAACTGAAGTCCCAGCCTATCAAGTACTATTAAACCACCTCATCGGGAGCTCTACGGTGCCTGAAGTGCGGTGCCCGGCCACCAAAAGGATCATCAGCACCAACTGCAATCGGAAAAGTTTACAAGATTTGATTTTAATTATTTTATTCACATACATTTAATGAGCATTAGACAAAAAGCACAATGTTGAGCTTATAAACGTCTTCTGCTCAAGATTACATAAAAAGAACAACATTACTTTTCGCATGACGGCAGTCTTCAGGAAAGCTGACTGCAAAGATGGTGTGTCTTGAAAAAGGCCTTTGGTTGGTTGCCGGAGCCAACACTTATTGTTAGCAGACTGCATTGAAGTCATATGGGTTAGTAATCTTCAGCGTCAATGGCAAATAAAGTTTTTTTCATGCAATTGATAATTTGCCCAACACTGACTTGATAGTTATCTAACTTATTCCAAACCGACAGATAGAACACATGAATTTTGAAATTTGACTTCGCAAAAATATGAAATTTGATAATTTGCGGTTCAGCAAAGTTCATTGCGTCTATCAATCTCTATGAATAGAATTCTGAGTTGAACAGATAACTTTACGATGATGGAATCCAAATAGCCCCTTTATTTACACGCAACATTTAAGATACCTTAGACTTGCGCAATATAGCATAGCGGTTTATACAAGGATCAAGGAGGTTGTATACAATAGCCTCGGAACATCCAGGTTCAAGTGTGATATTAATTTAAAAAGTCGTTCACTGTAACATTATAACGTTAACGTTACCAACCTCAGCCGCAAGCCCAGTAAGTCAAAAGTTGAATGAAATAGACCCAATGCCGATACTTATATCGTAACGTTTAATACACACTCTGATTGAAGTCTTGCGTGCGTTGACACAAAACGTTGCCAAGAACGCCGCTTGTCTGTCGTGACCTTTCACCTTCCATCAGCTGATTGGCCACGCCCCCTCCGGCACAGTAAGTTCAACATGGCGGCAAAGGGAAAAGTTGGAATTATCGGAAGGTAAGAAAAACCTCGTGTTTGCCCTACATATCGTAAAAGAGGACTTGAAAATCGTCCCACGTATGCTAGAGAGTATTCTGTCAGTCTAGAGATTTTTAGTTTCCAATAGTAGACGTTAAAACACGACAAATCCGACTGTAGAAAGGTCGGATTTAATTTGACAGGTCTGGACTTTGTCCTGAGCTGCGAAATCGATCATGATATCCTGTGATCTCGAGTAGGCTGTACTTTTAGATATGTCTATTAAGGGTAACAATAACCATTCTAGTTAGTTTATGAAGAAACAAAGAACCGCAATGTTTTCTGTTTTTTGTTGTTGTACTGAAAGTTGCATGCTTGATCTCTTCAGGCAAACAAACGAACAACTAAATAAATGGTCAATAAACTAGTCAACCAACCAACCAGACAGCCAACCAACCAACCAGACAGCCAACCAACCAACCAACCAACCTTTTGCCCTCCGAATACTAGAGAGAAGTACAGAGTTAGACTGCACTGGTCAGTTGCTGGCGCTTGAACCCCACTGTTACATTGTAGCTAAGGATTGCTGGTCACCAGACATCAGTGTGCTATCTATCTGTTTGATGTTTCATAACCAGTGTTCCTCATCTATTACTCCAGTGGCCTGATAGGCCGAGGCTGGGCGATGCTGTTCGCGGCGTCAGGGTACGAGGTTTGTCTGTTCGACATCCTGCCTGAACAGGTGTCAGGGGCACTGGACAACATCAAAATGTGCCTCCAGGACCTGCAGGTAGGGGGAGCACTTGAACTGTTAAATAATCCTGGACAGCCATGCAAAATGCAGTAAATGCTTAAAGTGCAGAAATTTTTGCGGTGGTTTTATGTCTGTGGTTTTCGCATTGCCAATTCACAGTGAACTTAAAACCACCACAAACATTTGTCCATGGCAGTAAGAGACTACAGTGCATGGTGCTGTCGCAAGCTTAAAACCATGCAAACAGTCCTTTTCCCCGCTACTGTAGAACTAAATCCCCGCAAACTTAAATGCGTTTACAGTATTCAGGACAGGGCTTCTCCCAGAGTCTTGTTGCTAATGATGGAATAAAATTATATAAAATCTTCACAGACAGAACTATATTAGAAAGGCTAATGTGAAAAGAGATGATGGAAAAATCCAGGGCTAAAGAAATCCATGATTCATGATAGAATATAACAGTTGATGTCTGCTGAACTTTCATTCCAGAAAGCCGGCCTGCTGCGTGGCAGCCTGACGGCAGATGAGCAGTTCGGTCTGATTTCTGGCTGCAGCGATTTTAATGCGGCCTGTCAGGGGGCGCTGCATGTCCAGGTATGTGGTGAACCATAATCTGGGTTTTATCAAGGTCCAAACTTAACACCCTCACAGTGAGAGGCTCTCACTCACTGTCATACATACTACCCTCACTGTAAGAAGGTAATGATGAAGGTAGTCCCATAGCCTTTTGAGTCCTTAGGGGCATTGAGTTGTTATCCACTGTACCTAGGTCACATTTGCATGGGAGATGCGCCCGACCTTCCCTCTCAGCGCCTTCTACCTCCCCAACCAAAGTTAGGTACCCATTTTTACACCTGGGTGAAGTGAGGAAAGTGGTGTAAAGTGCATTTCCCAAGAGCACAAGATCATTAGCATGACAGGGTTTGAACCCATGTCCTCTGTCTGGGCTCTGGGCCAAACACCCTGTAGTTGTGCAGAAGTATTTTCTTTGTTCTACAAATTTAAAGAAAGCCTGGTTGGATGCTAGCTTTGGTAGCTTAAGTCTATGATTGCTCCTTGAGACCAAAGCTAACAAGGCTTGCATCCAGGCTTGCATCCAGGCTACTATGAAGTTCCTGTATACATTCAAATGTTGAATGAGAAACAGTTTCTGTTTCAGCCTACTAATTTTCTATACATCATCCTTTTCCCCATCAGGAGTGTGTCCCAGAGAACCTGGAGCTGAAGAAGAAGATTTTCAGCCAGCTGGATGCGGTTGCCGATGACAACATGGTTCTGTCGAGCTCCACGTCCTGTATCCTGCCCTCCAAGATCTTCTCTGGGCTCAAACATGTCAAACAGTGCATCGTGGCACATCCGGTAAGTGTCTCTGTTTCTGCAGCTGCCTGTCAATTGTAAGACACTGGCAAAACAGGCACACATGCCCTTTATGTTTATGTTCTTGGTATTTGAGTGTACTGTATCTGTATATCAGTGCGTCAATGCCTAAAGAAAAATGTGGTATAACACCATGGCATGCTCTGTGTGCATGTATATTTAATTCTATGTAAATGTACCATGCCTGGATGGTACAGAGAAAAATAGCCCTGTTGTACTTGTAGTTTTCTGCACTCTCTGCTACTGTTTTGAATTTGGTAGGCCTGGTGTCAAGTCCAGATTTGGGCAGGACTGGATAAGAGTCACATCAACCTTTTGGATAGGGAAGAAAATCCTGAGCAGCCCCATGTAGAGGAGAGGTCAAGGCGTCAAACCTCTGCCTGTAAAAGATCTGGACACACTTATTGAGAAGAGTCTGGATGATCAGCCTTTAAAATAGCAAACCCAATTTGCATCATGCTTTGTCCTGAGTCTGAGGTTGACGTTATGTTTACCTTGTCTTCCATCTCCACCCAGGTGAACCCTCCGTACTACGTCCCCCTGGTGGAGCTCATCCCCCACCCCGAGACGGAGCAGAGCATCATGGACCGTACCCGCGCTCTGATGAAGGAGATCGGCCAATCACCAGTCAGCCTGAAGAAAGAGGTGGACGGGTTCGCTCTGAACAGGATACAGTACGCCATTATTGCAGAGTCATGGAGACTCATACAGGTATTTGAAAAATCATCTTTTCCTAGAACAATGTTTGTATCTTAGCTCAGAACATATGATATTTTTTAAAGCTAAGGGCACAACCTGCCATACGTGCAATTTGTACGTTTTTTTGGGAGGCCACATCCGCCACGTATTTCTGAAAACGTTCAGGCTGTAAAAGGCAGGCGCGTTGCCCGTACTGGCACATACGTGGGGCGAATCCGCAGCCCGATGGCACTCACAAAGTTTTGCCAGCACGTAAAGTTCGACTCCAAAATCCGTTCGTACGGACGCGGTACTTACCACTTACGGATCCCAAAAGATTGCCCACTTTTCGGCACGTAGACAGCACGTATTTGCATGTATGGTGAGTTGTGCCTTTAGCTTTAAGAACTAACATACAGGACAAACTTACAATACACAATATGAAGTTATGTCCAGAACTTTTGGATTGGTGTGATATAGGAACTAGATATCCAGGTGGATGTTTCAGAAATGACTAGGGTCTTGAAATGTTTTGCACGTTAATAAAATCAAACCTGTACTTACATGTGACCACCTTTACATAAGGATCACCTGGCCAATGTGACCACTTTTTGGTTGTCCCTTAGGTATTTTTTTTATATATGTACTTAACAAAAGCATTAAGAGTAGACCAGAGTGGTCTTTTAGGGCAGTTTCATATACAGTATTCATCCTTTCCCGCTTCCCAGGATGGTGTGATGTCCCCAGAGGATGTGGACACCGTGATGTCGGCCGGTTTGGGCCGGAGGTACGCCTTCATGGGGCCACTGGAGGTCATGCACCTGAACGCTGAAGGTGGGATAAAGCTACAGATTCCTAGTTTAGTGGATGACATCTGTGTATGCAACTTGATGTAATGTCTGTTTCCAAGCCCACAAAGTCTTACTCGTTCTAAAATTGTGCAACAATACGTGACAGTTATCACTCCATAGAACAGGTTTTTAAAAATCTGCTTCTCAACATCTGCAAATCAACATGTAAGATGCAGAATGGGCATGCACAGCAGTCATCGTAAGTCAGCTTGCAGTGTCTTCTAGTGTAGTCATTGTCACAAAATTGTTGATAACTAAGCACAGGTCGAAAAATTACAACAATAAGCATAAACACAGCTGAGTTCTATCATCCAATTCTAGTCTTTAGAGGATGAGATCTGTAACATTTCTACATGACAATGTTGGAGTTTGTTCCCCAGTAAATTTTGTTTGTCTTTTTCAATGTACACTCATTTGACTGTTTATCTCCAACAGGGATGAAGAGCTATGTAGAACGTTATGGTGAGACCATGCAGAGGGTGCTCTCCACGTTCGGCCCCATCCCAGACTTCAGCGGCCCGGCGCTGGAAACGGTCGATGCCGCCATGACCAATCAGACCCCCTCAACCCCCGAGGCCCTGACGGAGCGGAGGAGGTGGCGGGACGCTCGGCTAACAGGGCTGGCCAGACTCCAGTCTGACATGGACAACAGTAGTTAAAGTCCTTCTCATCTTTTTACATCACTCAAATTAATTGTTTATCTTGTGTTGAAATGAAAGTGTAACTGTCCAGTATGAGGTCAATTACTAACATTAACACTTGTTAATTTTGATGCCAGTAGTCTTGGTCCCTCAATTAAGACACATTTTATTTCTAAATCACTTACAGAAGATGCCATGCCTGCTGTAATATGTGATAATTATTTTGTTAGAATGACACATTTGTGTTAATGTTTGTTTGTTCATTTGTTTGCACAAATGTCAAGACCAAAACAGTCAGTGTTGGTCTGGATAAAGCCAGTATAGTCAGTATAGCCAGTAAAGCCATATAATTCAAAGAAAACAGGACATGATAATGTTTATGATATCATACTTTCCCTTCAAAACATATTGCTGAATGCCATCTTTTATTAACTCACTGACATTAAGCACTCCCATACACGATGCTTCCCAACTTTTGTATCAGTCTAGAATATCAAAAGTGTGGAAAGCACATATGCAGATGGGTTAAAGACAGCAATATGATAGCTCAGGTTAATCATGAGTACATGGTTATCTTCATTCCAATCCTGGAAATTTGCCATTGCTGGCAGCAAATCTTAAATTGTTACTACTGAACTATATCTACGAATGTATATCAAATGTCACTTGATTCCAACAAGAAAACATGAAAGTGTTTGCCGGTTGCAACTTTATTAAATTCCACGCACAAAATAAAAGAAAAAAAGAAGTCAGGTTGCATACAACAACTTTCTTGTGCATCTTGTGCAAACAACATTCTGGCATCAAAAGGTCCCATTGTTCTTATAGTGGATGACAACAGTATCATCTGTCAGCAGATCTGAACATCATTTGTAAAGTTACAACACAAAGCAGGAGTCGACCAACTAATGCCTTTGCAAAACTCTCAGGTACGATCATGATCACAAAGGAGCATACAGATGATGTCATAAAACACTTTGTATCAAACTTAGATCAGTTCACATCTGCTAACGTCATAGGTATATGTTGACATGCAAACTTGTAGAAGTTCAAGACAATATAGACCTGCCAAAAGATGGCCTGCCTTGAAGAGTGGACCACACTTGATATCTGTTTTTTATGCACCAACTATAAGGATAAGCTCCACATCAAATATCTGCAAACTTGCAATACCCAAAGTATGTGAAGTCTCGGACTATTTAAACATGAAGAAAACAGGCTTTCAACATTTTAAAGATTTGCATTACAAAATCATTCTCTTAGTATGATGCTACATGTATAAGACTTTAACTACTTTAAGTAACCTGCAATGGATCTAGATCTTTTCATTCCAAAATGTCATCTAGAAAGAGCAGTAGAACTCTACTCCCCAGTTGAGCACACTGTCTGGCGCACCAGGGGATTCTGAACCCTTCATGCAGTACTCGCGAGCTGCATTGTACCCAATCTGCTTCTCACCCTGTTTCATATAGATGCCTGGTGCGCCGCTGAAGTCGGTCCCTGTGGGAAGCCTTAACTTCACTTGGTTGCGACCTGATGAACTGACTAACTGTATGCCTGTGGCAGGGCTTGTTCCGTTAGAGTAATCTGTTGTAGGGTCTGGGGCAGTCATCCACCATGGCCATGTCCCAGGGGTATATCTGGCTGCTGTAGCTGCAGCAGGCGTGGGAGTAGTTTCAGTGGTGGGAGTTTCAGTAGTATCAGGGGTATAATCAGGAGTAGTATCTGTGGTGGGATATGTTGTAAAATATGTTGCAGCTCTACTGTCCTGATAGCTACGGGCATTTCTATAGAGATTGTTACTGCGCTGGTAGTAGCACCTCGTGTTTTTAGCCACTACCGCCAGCAGTACCGTGTCCTCTGGATTGCCAGGGAGAGGACGGGAGGGCATACCGTCCCCTGGACTTGTCATAACCGGACCTGGACATTTGAACTCCAGACAGCCAAACCCCTCCCTGCTATCCCCGGAGTCTATCTCATCATCCCGAATCCCGTACACTTTACCGGCATTTCCAGGATAACCTCCCCCTCCTTCGCTTTTTATGCGGATTTCTACTTTACCGTGTGGGTTGCTGAAGCGGACTTTGACTTTGATGAAGCAGACAGTCTTGTTAGTGTCTTCCCTATTGTACCAGGATAGTGCATTGATGGGCTCATTGTACTGTGCCTCATCGAACACGTAAGGAGGGAATATGTAGGGTTCGTATTCTGTGTTGAAGAAAGCGATGTGATTATGCTCAATTGGTGCGTCATTACACAAAGACCGGTGCTCATACTTATAGATGGGACCATCGGCTGTGGTTGGTTTGAAGACATCGAACGAGATGCTCCTGAAATCATCGTTATGTTCAACACTGTTATGGAGGTTACTGGGCCACTTTGTGGGATGAGGCTGATCGCTGACATGCAAGGCTTTCAGTTGGCTGCCTCCGTGACTAACCAGTACGGATGCGTTAAACTCCCTCCCACTAGGCTCACAGAATGTCTCAACACACGCTCCGTTAGAACCCACTGTAAGGGTCTGGTATCGACTTAAACCCCGATTCGACCCCCACCAGCTTGAGGTATATGCAGGTGTATCTACGGTGACTACGGTTACCTGTGCCCCTCTTTCTTGGTCACTACCCTTTACACTCTTAGCTGCCTCTTCATTTTTGTACACCCTGACTTTGACCCAACATCTCCTAGTAGTTGTCTCCCGTTTGTCACAGTTGATTGGCTCTCCCCGAAATTCAAATTCGCCAATGAAAAACGTCTGTGCCCGCTTCCCCCTCCTTGATGCCGTCCCTGTCCTCAGGTTACCCACCAACTCCCACTCCCCAGAACTGGGGTTCATGGACCACAGTTTAGTGTTAAGGTTTCCGTTTTCGTCAACATCATCTGGATTGATGTTGATTTGTGCCGGATCTATGTGCATTGACATCTTCCCTCCCATAACTACAGGGTTTCCTGTATCATCTTCAAAGTCCATAGAAAACATGCCGTATGTGCGCAAAGCTTGTTGGGTCCCCTCCTCATCAACTGTGGTCAGATCGCTCTGAATGTCGTCAAAGTCGTCAGGGTTTCTGGGGTCTATAAAACCCACACTAGCCTGAACTGTACCTGTGTAGGGATCACCGCTCTCGGTGAAGAAAGAGTTAGGAGGGATGTCTACCTCTGCGAGAGGGGGCTGGTCTGGAAGGGTGCCGAGATTGATTGTACTGGTTTCGGAGGCGTTAAGGGGGGCGGCTGGCGGCCGTACCTGCATCCTGACTCTAAAGTACGGCTCAATGCCTTCTTCTATCGGCAACACTTTAGTAGTAGTGACCAATTTCTTTGAGCCATCCTTAAATGTCAGAGTCACATGATCGACTGTGGAAGGCACGACAAGTTCAAATTCACCTGATGCAGTTGTGTGGCCCTGCATCTGCCCGCTCATGGCGACTTCACCTCCATTTAACACGATTTCTGTGCCGTTTTTGAGACCAAAAGCTCGACCCTTAACCTTTCTAGTTAGCTCTACACATGCCCCACACCCACATTCAGTTGTCGCTATCACATCTAAAGTATAACCACTACACTGCACTGTACGAGAACTAACCACTGTTGGCATACAGCAGAACTTCCTGGTGTCCAGACAACCCTTGTCGTCCTCTCCCAGATCTCCCGCACACTTCTCCCTGCTGCAGGCCCCGATGTCGTACTTGTTCGTGTTGGTGTCGGGCTGGACACAGTCGTCGGGAAGGTCGATGAGCTTGGTAGTAGGTGTCGAGTTACACATGGGCGTGCCGGTATCTGCGACAGAAGACATTGGTGTGATTGCAACAGGACATCGCAGTGCTTCAAAGGGTGGAGCATGCACATGAACTCAGAATGAAATAGCTTCATAACTTTGGCCATTTTTTTAACGAAAACCTGTATTGATAGCCGAAGTCACGTGGTGGCAGAAACGGTCAGAGGCACCTTGCTGCCATGGTGAACGCTTTATATGGTGTACGGAAATAATGTATAAAATCCTGTTGATTACGTCGCAGATAAACCTTCATACCAAGTTGACATTCTATCATAAGAAGAAAAATGTAATGGCAATGACGTGTATAACTTACCATACACGGTAAGAAGGGCTCCTGTTGAGTACTTGGCGCCTGCGTCACCGTTGGCCCGACACTTGTAGACTCCCGAGTCTCCCGTCTGTAAGTCGTACAGAGTCAGGGTCTCGTTGTACTGGTACACGTCATCGTCCAACACCCTGTCATCCTTAAACCTGAAACAAATTGGCAACTTTTGCATGAATCAAATCAAATCATGATATGGTTTTATGACAAAGCTTCTGTCAGTTACGCCGTTTCTAATATGCACGTGTATTGCAGACAGTAAGTTTAAACATTTGTAAATTGAAACAGACCGGAATGGTTCTTTTTAAGTTGAATATCTTGTAATAATGAAAACATTATGATTATGTTGTAACAGTGACTGTACTTATTATTAGTATTCCGTACCATTCGTATGAAGAGGGCATCGGTGTGCCGTGAGCTTTGCAGCAAAACGTCACGTCTTGTCCGACATGCCGAACTTTTCCTACAGGATTCTCGTCCATCATCGGCGGTTCTGGGTATAGCAGAGAATGCGATATTCTTAGAAAACAGACTATTCTCCTGTTGGTGCAGTTATGTGAAGCCATGTCGTATCTCTAAAACGTTGCTGTGTTATATCGATTCATTAAGATTGAGATAGTGAAGGTGTGAAAACCCAATGTTACAAAATCCCGACCTGTTACTGGATGGGTGAAAATAATCTTCTTCATCGATGGTGGTGCCATGTTAGGAATTTCGAAAAACAAATTATGCACATTGCTTGCGGCTGAAGTTGGCCCGAATGATCTTTGAAATTCGAGAAAAGAAAAGTCAGTGCGGCAACGCCGGTCACAGCAGATAGGAAATTCTAAGCAAACGAAGTCAAAGACTCACCTCTCACCCTCATCTTCACGATGACGGAAGATGTCAGACTGTCCACTTGTGTAGAGTTAGCGTACTCGTCAAAGTAGCCGCTTCTCTTCACCATGACTTCCACACCCTGCGAGCAGGCTCCGGCCAGGGTGAACCTGCCGGTCGCGTTGGTCGTGGTGGCGGCCTCCCACGGCTTCTCGGCGAAGAAGACCTCGGCGTTGTTCAGGGGCACGTTTCTCCTGTCCGTCACGCGGCCGTTCAGCACGTTGTTGTCGCAGATGCAGGTGTCGCAGGCATCGTTTAGGCTGCCGACGGCACAGTCACGGTCGCAATCTACAAGGGTAGTTGGGGGTCAAATATAAGTCCATATAACGTTAAATGTTAACAGTGCTTTGAGTTTTCTTCGATGACTCACAACTTTGCTTCTGCCCAAAGAAGACACTTTTTTGTTGCCAGTTGTCTTGAATATGCTTAGCTCATATCACGTAATTACTTTGTAATCCATTGTACAAAAGTTCCTACCACTGTTGATTCGCTTCGAAGCAATCTCATTGATGGAAGAATAAGATGATGAAGGGAAAGCAATTTTCTCTTTCGAACGAAAAATGAAAACATGAGAACGTCTAGCTACTCTAGCAGATTCTGTACGTACCAGGACAGTTCCAGTCGCTGCAGGCCCGGACCTGGGAGTCTCTCCCGGCGCAGTCCATCCCGTCACCCTCCGGGGCAGGGTTGGAGCAGGTCCTGGTCCTGCGCTGCACACCGCCCCCACATGTGACGTCACAAGCGCCCCATTCTGCCCAGGTGGTCCAAGCCCCATCTGTATTACAGAAACGGAGAACAGAAAGGGCGCATGCTTGGATGCTGATGATGGAGATGGGAGGGGCATACTCTGTGCTAGCAGACATAATTTCTTGTAGATTGCCTCAGGCTTAGGTCCCAATTCCCAACCCGGGCCCGGCCGAGTAGCTTTCGGAAACGAAAAATGTGATATAAAACTCAACGAAAGACACAAAACGCAAGGAAAATAGTCATGAACTTAATGTTTGTATTAACACTTAATTAACACTTTTCTTTTTTCGTTTCCGCTAACATCCCGGCCGGGGCCCGGTTTGGAAATGGGACCTAGGCCTTACTCAGTGTTTAACCATCTTTCAATGGCTAATAGTCCTTACTTCCTGGTTTCAACTCTGCACTGTAACCTCTATGCCGCTGGGCCTACTTACAAAAAGGCAATGAAAGTTAATTTATATCATTTTTAGGTGTTCCGAAAAGTGAACTAATCTATGCCAGTGAGAGATCATAACCTAGTAGTTGGACCTGATGACGTGCAGGTGTTCTGCGTGCCGGAACTATTTGAATTCTGAACACTTAGTTAATGCCATTGCCGTGACTCCAAAGCAACGTGTTTACAGAAATTAACGACCACATCAAGACTGTCAAGATCAGCATGATTGATAGTGTAAACTACCGCAAACGTGGCAAACAAAACGACCAAATCAACACTGTCAATATCAGCTTGATTAATATTGTAAACTGCCGCAAACGTGGTAAACAACACGCCCCTTTCTTGACGATGAAACGCCACCACTAAAATGTGATCAATTGAGTTGATATGAGTAATAAGAGGATGGAAGTTAAGAGTTATATATGATTTTAAGATAAGGAGCATTACTTTGATATTTTGACAATGACTTTCCGTTAACGTGCTGTAGAGGTACTCTGTATTTTAATCGAAACAACAGTGCTTAAATGTACAGGGCATCTCTAAGATAAAGGGGACCTACTCACGAACATTTAGGATGTAGAAAAAACAGTACCTGTTGTAAGAATCAACGGTGGTCCAGATGTCTGTTGGACAGAACAACAACAGACGCACGTCACATAAGTCATTGTGATCTATGCAATACGAATATAACTTCCAATGGCGGCGCATGTACAGCTTTCACCTGTTTTCTTTCTATTGCACACCATTGAAATTGTCGAAAATATCAAAGATAATTCAAACCGTGCAGTTACCAGCACGTCAATATACTCAAGTTGCGTCAAGTCAAGTGTGAATAATCACGTCGAAAGTCCAAGTATTAAGTACCACTTACTGCGTATGTTTGTTTCCAGCGCAATGTGGCAGAAGTGATACTTTGAACAAACTTTATTCCATTACGGACTCGTCGTGTTCACATCGAACATTAATATTTTACACCATTCTCCAAGCAGAGGTTTCGGTCGGGAGGATAGTAGTGGCAGGGATTTGTTAGGGAAGCAGCCGTAAGAAATCCCGGCCTCTGCTATCCCCCAACCGAAACCTGTGCTTGGAGAATGGACAAAAATGTTCGATGTGAACAGGACCAAGTGAGTCCGTAATGGAATAACGCAATTGTTTCCATCTACCAAGGACTCGAAGAAGGAATTATGCGATATGATCTAATCATACAAAAGTCCATAGGAAAACGTCTAAGGTATTCGTTAACATAAGATGTTTATTAGTACATCTCTACAACAGTTAACGACAGGTAAGACCGCACCTGTGTGTTTATGACGCCAGTCGCCACGAGCACTCCCACCACTATTCCTCCTACAGCGAGCACAGAAAAGACGGTCACAACCGAGATGAAGACAGGGCTTCTCGTGCAGGGTTTCTTTGTCTTTCCTGGTGTTAAGTCGCTGCGACTCTCAAAGCGCTCCTGTTGCGTAGCGTTGGTCGCCTCAGAGAGCTCAACGTCACCAACCTTGTTCCTAGACATCTTGTACAAACTTCACAGAATATGTGCCTGGGTTGTTCGTTATATAAATTCAGGATGACGTAACATATGTTTTCGAATTTACTACTCTCTAATTGGTTGATTGATGGATATTTGAATATTCCAACGCATGTGTGCACACAGCCAATGCTCAAAAACATCCGCCGGTGGCAAAAGTCGTGTTTGTTCATTTTGATAAGCAACAAAATTTCAATGCCTCTATTAAGAAGCCTAAGTAATGACTGCTAACTTGTCAGTTATCGAGGTCGTACTCTACCGTTGACAAATATTTACCTACAGTTGGTAATGTCTCAAGTGCTGTTGAAAACCTACACATGTCTATACTAATCATTGCTTTAAGACTATGAATATTGCTTTGCCGCGATTCATCAGTGGGGATCCTATCAGAAAGTAAATTAGATATTGCAAAAATTCTCAATGACTGATCAGCGTAATGATAGAAAGGGTATTGAAAGAACTCTATAAACTTAAAAGGGAAAGGAAGTAAAAGCGGTGGGCGTGTCACAAAACGTGTTACATTGGTACAAGAGTTCAAACATGTTTTCGACACATCGCGCGGTAACTATAATAAGAAAACGGGTTATGTCTTCGTCGTGACCAATAAACTGGTGGACGTACCGACTGCTAAGTATCTAACACCAACTCAAAAACGAACTAGAAATAGCCATGCCTTCAAGTACCACAGTTACCAACCTAGGTGTTGATGATTTTTGATGTGTACAAAAACTCGTATTTTCCCAGAACTATCGTAGAGTGATTCTCTGACGTGCTTCCGTTGCCAGTGATGAACGCACTGACATCTGCTGAAACTGAGAACTTTGATCTATTCTATAGCTAGTCAGTGTGGGTTGCACAGAAGAATGGGGTAATATGTGGTATATATGACAAAACTGATGACAAAACACACCATCTATTCAGACTGTAGTGCACACCTTTTCTTTAAATCAAGTCGCATAGCGGATATTCATAAGGTCATCATGTTTATTTAATTATGTAGAAATGAAGTCCAGACTTGCATAAATGCACATGTCATTATGTTAATCATCACATAAGGGACCTGAATGCCAAAAACAATTTAAATTTTTCTACCCCCGCTCTAGTTGCTTCCTTCCAAAGGTAAGAAAAATTGCCCTCTGCACTTCAAAAAATGCCGATAGGGGTCCCATTTGTCAGAACATCGACACAGTACTTCCTTGTTACACCTAGCTGCATGTAGAGCCAAGTGATTATACGTCCTACATGAGAAGTATATTGTAAGCCTTGACAATACAACCCTATTGGTAACTACCTGGAGGTAAATAGCACGGACTGTAACCTCATTTCGGTGTGGACCCCCCACCCCCAATTTGGTAGACAGTTCTCTCATCAGTTGCTGTCATTCGTTGAATATGATCAAGGAGGTTAAAACAACTCCTTTATCTGACAAAGTATACGACCAGAATGCGCCCATGGACAGGCGATTTGTCATGTGACGTCTCGACTGGCGTCACCGGTTATTATTTGCACTTGATTTGATAAGATAAGTTGCGGCGTGGTAGCCTGAAGTTAGAGGTGATGATCTTATCATTTCAAACGGACGCAACCACACACCCTGTATAAATCAACTTCTGACACGAGATGAAATTTTTTGAGTGAAGGCAAATCTTTTGTGGTCGACTCTCAATGATATATGGGCAATTTTCTATTGTAACGGAGAGATGCGTCATCCACTTTTCTACTGTTTATTTATAGGGCATGAGGTCGTCAATTGTCAGGGTAAATTTTGTTACCTGTGACTGTGAGAAATCAAAGAGTGTTGCTTTGTCAGACGCGAGGAACAACGCGCAGCTTCGTTGTCGGCATATTGCCAGTGGCCCTTAATAAGATATATATGTTTGATTTCCTAGATAATTGATTAATTATCTAATTGATAATCAAGCGAATGTGTTCGTTTCTCTGTAACTCACTTCACCTCACTGGTCCCATGGCCTCACCGGCCGTAGGGGCAGCAATGCCATCAACATCTTTGTAACTCCGACACAAACAGGCATACTTGACACTCTCCAAGCAGAAGTTAGGTTTCGGCTTGTGTTTCACATTTTTTTTTCTGACGTTTTCACTGGCCTTTATAATTTGTTATTTATCAGGTTTTCTTTTTTGTCACATAGAAAGCCGGAGAAGCAAGCCGAAGCCTAACCTCTGCTTGGAGAGTATGACCTACGTGCGCCTTTGGCTGGCATGCACGCTCAATTTCATTGGATAATTTGTTATTAAGCATGTTAGCGCCTTAAAACATAATCTAACTTTACCGACATATCATAATCGTGGTGAAATATCTTTTTCTTTATTCATTCACACTTTTGTGGAATATATTTCTATCCATACATCTATTCTGTGTAACAGCGTTGCCGAAATGTACAATTATCGAAAGGTCACATACACATGTGGCCGCAGGTGAAATGGGTTGGTCCCTCTGAGCCTTTGTGTAGCTGGGTAGTTGAACAGTTGCCGTTCTTATAGTTTTTATAGCCTCCAAAGCAGGCTCTGAGCAGCGTTTAAGTACCCATTTGTTTTCAGTCACACACCTTTTCTGCTGGATAGTTTGGTTGCTACCGTTTTCATACTATTTGTTTATGATTGGACAATGTAGTAACCATCCAACAGTGCTTCAATAGTCAACAAAATGCTAACATTAGAACGACCTAAAATCCTGAAAACGAGACACCGGGAAATGGCAATGCACGTCCTGACTTGCACCTACATCTGCTGAACTTCGGAAGGGATCTGTTGCAGTCATGTTGGTGCAATTCAGGTTGCGGATTGTGGTGAAATATATTTTCTTTCTTTATTCACACTATTGTGGAATATGTTGCCGAAATGTACAATTATCGAAAGATCATGCACGTACACATATGTGGCCGCAGGTGAAATAGGTTGACCCCTCTGCATGCGCCTTTGTACATGTGTAGCTGGGTCATTGAAGCGAAATAAGTTGCCACTCGGATCGTTTTCATAGCCTCCTATGCAGGCTCTGAGCAGCGTTTAAGTACCGCTTTTTCAGTTCAACGCTGTTTCTGTTGTTGGCGGGTTTGGCTGTTACTGTTTTCATACTATTTGTATATGACTGAACAAGGCAGCAATCATCAAACAGTGATTTTATTGTCAACTGAAATATAACATTGCAGTTACCTAAAATCCTGTTAACGAGACTCCGGGAAATGACATTGCGTGTTCTGAAATAACGTCATTGCTAAATAGTACCTGCAGACTAGTGATAGGAAGGTTGGGAGTTCGTCGGCTCTGTGGAGAATTGCAAACATGAGGTGAGTTAACTTGAGGAATATTCCATTGCTGTTATAAGCGTTATTGATAGTGTTATACGACAGCCTTTGGAAAACATTTTGCAGAAGTTTGATCGTTTTGCCTAGTTTTTATCTCGATTCAGAAGTATGGCAAGTGGTGACACATGTCGATCCTAAGTGTCTGGCTCAAACTGTCAGCAAAGATTATCAATGGAAAGTATCGCCTTAAATTCTGAAGTTATTGTTATATGTCTGCTATAGAAAGTTTGCACTTGAATTAATACGCCGGTGCGATTTCGGTTTTCCCTGTTTCGACTAAAATGTACGCATTGCCTTTTGACACAAAAACTTGTATAAAGAGCAGAACAAACTCCAATGCGACATATATTTTACAATTCAACTCTCATGGGGTAGTCGTTCAATGATTCCCGAGATTCTGTAAGGCGTACATGTATGTCACATTTCGTACCCGGGGCTCGGCAGGGCTGTTTGCGGAAACGAAAAGTTAAAGTTCATGCCGATAAATATGCACTAGGAATGCTGTAGAATTATTTTTGATCCGTTTTATATTTTTGTTGTCTGTTATATCGTGATTTTCGTTCCTCAAAACTACTTGGCCGGATCCCTTTGTGGAAATGTGACCCTAGCCTAAGTCAAGAAGGAAACTGAACCCAGAGTGCAGTTATACATGATTCTGGCGATACCTGGCACCGAGCTGGTCGCCCGCAACGACAACAGCGTCTATAGAGTCTGTTTTCTGTAGCTAGCATGATTAAATTGCAACTGTCGTCGCCAAATTAAGAGATATTCGGACAGAGGAGATTGTTGCAACCAAAAAAGGGGCGGGCCAGATTTACCACCAAGCAGTTGGTTTCTCGTTGCACACACCAATTCTTCCGCGACAATTAGTGCGCGGCATAAAAGGGGTCTCGAGGGTTTGGGTTTGAGTTCACTTTTCTCATGATCTACTGCGAAATATTATCTAAGTCTTCTGTGGCTAAAAAACAAGTAACAAGTGATGTGTTTTGGGTGAAAATTGGTTTTTGGGCCCAGGCCTCACCTCCTTGTATGCCTACGCGTTGGAAGTCATTCGCCCCGTTTACTCAGATTCACCCGGTCCATACGTTCTGTAGGCCGCACGCATGTTGTCATACCTCGCGCGTCGGGTTATTGTGAAAATCTCAGTGCTAGAATTTCTATATTATTGGCTTGATTACACCTAAGAGTATTCTCTTTTCGACAATATCAGTCATTTTCGTGACTAAAATATAGGTTTAATTCCACGTGAAAATTCCCAATTTTGTGTATCGTCTTTTTACCTGAAAATCTTTTCTCTCAAAAAATATACGGAAACTAGACAGTTTGAAGAAACTGGAACTCGACTGTTCTTAAAGCTAGGGGGATATTCTTCATTTCCATCCACGGAGGAAGAGGAAGTTAGCTATTTATAGCTGATTAGACAACATGAGTTGGAGATGGCTCCATGTGGTACCGAGTGCAACCTACCGATAGACCTTTGTCTAGGTGTTTGCCCTAAAGGCATCCGCATACGTGCTTCGCATTCTCTCCTGTCACTTGTTCCTTTGCGTATGTCAAGTCCGTATGACTTCCTTATTAAAAATTTTCGATACGTGGTCGTACTCTCAAAATTTCAATTTTTTTTAAGTAGATAGACGCAAGGGAGTGGCCACAGGAGTGAGTATATTCAAGTCAGTAAGAGTGCCGTACTTATATCTTTTGTTAAGGTTAAGTTGGCGACCAAATACGTCATTCATATATATTATATACTCAAGCAAGTGTGAGGTCAGTAAGCCTCTACCAGGCCCCACAGGTCGCTGGAAAAATAATAGAAATTTGACAAATATAGACAGACAACATGCCAAACGAGTTAGCTGGCCGAGGAGTTTGCGACCAGTTTGACATGTTATCCTTGACCTATGCCCTAGCAAACTGGCTTGTCTGGTTTTTTAGTAAAGCTGTACAGCTGGCAAGCAGTTATAACTTATTCTTAACGTTGTGTTTGGATATTTCTTTACAAAATATCACATAGAGTATTTCCTATGTTGGTTTAGATATCAAGGACATATAGCAAAAATATGATCATCAACTTGCATAATTTCTACAGGCATTTCTTGTTTTATTTGCGTGGTGTTAAGTTAAGCTGGTATACGTGGACGCCATACTCCATTAACCAATACAATTCTTCTGTAACCTCTCAAATTTACAAATTACAAAAACAATACTTCACAAGCGTTTAACTTTAAAGAACCCAAGCCACCGTGAAATACTTAATGGTTTGAAAAACAAAACGGCATAGTAAAATTTTTGAAATTTTCCAACAAATTGGTTATCACGTGAAGTTTGTCTCTACTCAATTTACAAATACCATGAATATTGGATTTAAATTAACTACCATAAATATATAATGGCAGTTTGTCATTCCCTCATATGCATAATTTATATGTGTTGATGATTGTTTTACCCAACCTACACGTCTTTTCATGTAAGAAACACTCATTATATAACATTTATCTTTTAAGTATGCATAATTTGCATAATGTTTGTCCTATGGCGTTAAACATTGCATGCATTACACAATCAATATTACTAAGTTCTATCATTTACCATTACAATTTAATAGTATGTCCTCTTATTCAAATTCAAATCAGGTTCTCATCGACTTGATTAGTCGTCTTCCTAAGGTTACAACTTTTATGTCTATGAATTTTTTTTATATAGATTAAGTGATCATTTGCATAATTTCACAAGCACAAAATAATGAATCCATTGAATATTTATTAAGATAACCTACAAAGTCTCGAGCCGGAAGATCCCAAATTGAAGTCACCAACCGCGATTACATCACAACAGACCTTTTTCAATCAACACAAAATTTTTTCTCACCTTGAATTTTCAGTCGCTCTTCCGTCGACCTTCGTCAGGAGTGGTGATTCAATTACTCTGAGCACGTGACCTAATACCCCCTTCACATTAGGCGCGATTCGATCGGACGATGAGTCTGCGAGCTCTAAATTACGAGGAGGCATGACCCTGACGGGAAGGGGGAACTCAGCCATTTCTTC